>NC_034417.1:8236450-8303565 GCF_002078875.1 Numida meleagris | reverse complement strand
CTTTTCTTTTCTTTTCTTTTCTTTTCTTTTCTTTTCTTTTCTTTTCTTTTCTTTTCTTTTCTTTTCTTTTCTTTTCTTTTCTTTTCCTTTCTTTTTTCTTTCCTTTTCTTTTTTCTTTCCTTTTCTTTTCTTTCCTTTTCACTTTTGCAAAGTGGCAGCATTCTAAGAAATAGTAACTTTCTGCCTTCTCATTTTTTTCTTTAAAAAAGAATGCTGACTTCAAACACCGGCACTTGATTACAAAGCAAAGCTTGGTAAGGAAATAGATCTCTTGAAAGTACAGCAAGGTCAAAAGCCAAAGTCCTTCTGACTGCAAGTAACACAGTTAGCACTCCTGCCTCCTCCATACGTGCTTCCTGAAATAGTCTTCCAGGTTACCCACAGAAGCCCTAACAACTAAGATACAACTATCTTTCAACAGCATTGTCACCTTGAGCTTGAAAGCAGTAAGTCCATAGAATACCTCCATTGTGCAGGGACGATCCTCATCTGCCAGTGAATTCTCGCACCCATGCAATCCAGTGATGAAACAGTACACTCCAACGGGGGAGTACCAGAAAAGTTACTTAATTTATCAGGTATTTTCTCCTGGAAAATATAACCTGATAACCTGATATAAAAGTTCTGGAGGAACTAAATTCCTTCTTAAACAAACAAGCACATCTCAAAGTCTCAGGCAGAAGCTTTCCCCGGGACGTGTGAAATAGATGATTCAACCATTTTAAATTCCTTCTGTTGATCATGTGACTGCCAACCCATGTCCTCTGTTATAAAAACAACAACAGATACCTTTCACAATCCTAACTACCAACATGGGCACCATATATTACGTACAGTCACAGCTCAGCCAAAGGTGCAGTCACAGGACAACCTTTCAGTTTCACCCACCTGCAATCATTATGAACTTCAGCACAGCTGTGTTTACCCCTGCATGCACGGCATGCAGACCTTGTGCTTCTGTCTCTGGACATCCCTGTATCTCAGCTTTTGTAAAATACCACCTTTATGAGGGCGATGCCTACACGCCACAACTCCGATGCAGTTAACGCACCTTCCATCTGTGTTGTGAACTCTGTGTTTTACTCTGGTGAACAATTCACTGCTCAAGGAGGAAACTCCCTGACAGGCAAGTCCAACCACCTCACATGGTGATCCCTCCAGAAATCCACAACAGACTCATAGAACCATTAAGGGTGGAAAAGATCACCCAGTCCAACCAGCAAGCCCCCACCACCCTGTCCATTAATGCATTTCTATTACCAGGAAATAAAACGGATCTATATAACATCGTGTTCAGGACAGATGTGGTATATACCGCTCACATGACTAACTTCAGGTGTATAGAACCATCTCCAGCAGACAAACCATCTTCCTAAGGATGGCCTTTAGCCCACATTGTGCTGTGACCTGTGTCGTACTGGCACATCTGTCAGCAGTCGCATCTGTCAGATCATGGTTATAAACATATATAATACAACATAAAATATGGTTTCTAATACTGAAAATACCAAGAATTCTAATTAAAAAAAGCAAATAGAGACCTTCACAAAATTGCTGAGCCAAGCAAAGCAAACAGAACTTAGAAATTCTGACCAGGGATTGCTTGTTTTCAAGCTTCCTGGTAAGGATGCTATAACTTAAGACACGTGAACATGTGACCGTGTAGGCAACTTTAATGCAAATGAAAAATTTACAGAAAATTCAAATATAAGAGGAATGTGTGGACATAAGCACTTGTTAACTTTTGGTTACATGCTTTCGGTATATATCTGCTTAGGAAAAAAACAGAACTTTTTCAGGTAACTTTCCAGTGAAATACAGGATGATGTTTGAACCTACTTAAAACAATTCTCACAGAAAAGTGCCATGCAAGCTGGCATTTTGTAATCTAATCATCTGAATCATAATTCTGTTTCCAGCCCTATAACCACTGAAAAGGAAATTGTAATTTCCTTAAAACAATTTTTAATTTTCATCAAGGGCAGTCAGGAAAATGTTATCAGTATCACCAGGGCAGGATTATAGCAAATTATCATCTTCGAAACAAAGCCAACATCAAAGCAAAAAAGCAATAACCTGCAGTTATTAAATTTATTAATAATAAATTATAATTTATTAATTTATTAATAAATTTATTAAATACAGTCTTAATCTCCCTTTTTTGAGGCTGTCTCCTTGCTAACATTCATGTCCTTCGCATATTCTCTCAAGCCTTACACAGTTTCAGGGATTCACTGAAATTAGGGATGGAATAGGAATACTATCACATCATATACACATACTGATGTCAGCAATGCTGATTTGGACTCATGAAGGCATATCCACACAAATCCGTTTTCAGTATTTATTTTAAGTGCCTCTACATTCCATATAGCAAACGAAAACATTTTCTCAAGTCTGTAAATCCCTGTTAGATGCTTCACTGACTGCATGAAAAGTCTACGTGCATTCACATTAGATGACAATGTGAATACCTCTGAAATGAGTAGTTCATTGATTACAGTATCAGAACTTTCTAATTTCCAGGTGCTGCCTCTCAATCCGTTTGTTTGTGCATTGTGCATAACAGCACGCAGATTCCCAAGGGGACACCAGAGAGCAGCTTCATTCTGAAGGTATGTGGAAATAAAATCAGAGTAAAGGAGTAAAACGTTATTTCTTACCATTTGGTACTTGTTCCTGACCAGGTAACCTCTTAAGAGTGCCTGAAGAGCAATAGTAGTGTCTCGCATGCACTGGTATCTTTTGCGGACCACGTACATACGCTGGAACTTCTGAATAATGATGGCAGCCCGTGTTCTCCGTAGGAACTTGGCATAGCTATACAAGAAAGATTACAATAATACCTGCAATTATTTTCCAACATTTGAATACTATTATTTACATCCTGCAACTTCACTCACTTTCTTAAGAGCTACATACTTTCCTCCAGTTTCTTCCTAGTGTTGTCAGCAGTACTGCATATTGACTTGCTATTTTACCATATGGCAGTACAACAGAACCACGAGCAGAAACCTTGCAAGGTTTTCCAGGGGATGTTTTCACTTCTTCTAGAAACTGTGCTATAGAGCTGGCAAAATAAATTCAGCTTCATTTCTCATCACCTTTTCTCCAGCTTTAAACCTATTTCTGCTTCCAGATTTCCTTTCCTAAACTCAACCTGGAGAAAATGTTTGCTCATTCTTGGTCCTCTCAGGATGACAACTGCAAAGCATCGTGACATAAGCCTCTCTTCAAAGGCAAATACTTAAAGTCTTCATAACCATCTTGTCTTTAATGATGACACCTTCACTCCTACTCTTTGGCTCATGCAGGGCCATCCCTCAGGAGTAAATCCAAACAAATGACTCTGGCTGACCTGTCTCCCTTCACAGCTGCACTCTGGATGACAAATAGCTTCTCTGCCAGCACAGACCCAGTTAGGAGTGGATATGGAAACTGGGCAATGACAATTTAACCAGAAGTCCTGTTTTACCTCACTTGCAGACATATCTCCTGGTATTACTTTCATTCTGCTCCCACTAACAACATACTGTCCTAAGCATCATCTGGCCAGGGTGATACTGTCCTCTTACGAAGGTCAAAAACAGGCAGGAGAGACACACTCATTATATTCAATTTCCTTAATTCCCCTGTAAAATCATTTCCTCTCAGCAGCACAGAAAGGAGAGAGCAAATATATCACATTTAAATGTCCTACTTAAAGGTATCTGAATTGAGGCTAGTGTGGATTTTCCCCAGAGTATTGCTTACCATCGTGCTTGGTACCCTCTGACATATCTCTGAATGGTGATGGCAGCCTTCCTCATACGCATGTACTTCTTTCTCATCAGCCAGCCTCGGATTGTCTTTTGGATGCGGATGCAGGCAGCTCTCAACTTATCTGCCCTTATTTTTTCAAGATAGGCTACTTGACCAGCCCGGAAAAATATTTTTGTCTTACCAAACTGGTACTTATCCTTGTCCTATTTTCAGAGGTAAAAAGATGATCAGTTATAGCATTCAATGTTAGCAGATTAAAAAAAAAAAAGCATGAAGGCTAAATGGAAGTACCGTTAGTAAAGAGGCAAATTTACCTGTGTAATACTTAAAGTAAATCTAGACTTGAATTAGCTAGTGAAGGAGAGTATTTTCTCTGTATGACTCTGTTAACAAATTAATACAGTAAGGTCACAAGCAGGGCCTAAAGAAATAAAACAAGGTCTTTGCTTAGAGAAGAATGCCACAAAGTTTGTGAATGACATGGAAGGCTATAAGAGATGAAGAAAGGTCCCAGAGGATGAAAGTGATACAGGCAATGCCCATTTGTAATTTCTTGCTTAAACAGTGGATGACCCCCTCCCAACTGCCCACTTTCAACCACATTACAGAGTACAAAGGAAGCAGCTCAGGTTTCAAACATGTACTCATTGTTTACTGCCACCAGGACTGAGCCAGAACAAAATATATCTATGCTGCTGAAATACATCTGAAATTTCAAAACTAAAGCAGAAAGAGAATAATATTTTATCTCTGTATGGCTGCAGCGCTCCTTGGAGGGAAACCCTGAGACTACACAAAGGTACGATAGAAAAAATATTTTGTTGATTTATTGATGTAAAGTTGAAATGAATGGCAAAAGATTTTAATCAAGTCCAGCCAACGACACAGAATTTGGAAAGCTAAGTTCCAACTTGTCCTCAGAGTACTTATTTTTCTTATTTCCATCAACATCTTAACGTTGGCATTGCACTTCAACAAGGTAAATTTCTTGCTTTTGTATCTTCAGTGAACCTTATTTCTTTCTTTTCTGAGTAAGTCTCAGTTAACCACCTTCTACCTGGGCAATACTTAGAACTGTCTCTTTGTGGACTTCCTCCACTGCTCATTGGTTCTTAAGAAATCCCAAGAAACCACATCAGTTCAGGTGCAACTCTGTGGTATTAATGGCATAGCCTGGAAATGCAGGGCTGCAAAAGGAGGTAGGAGGTAAAGCAAGGGGCTGCTGAGGTATGACAAAGGCTGACAGCGCTGAGCAAGGAGACCTATCTTTATTCCTTCAGATTCCAAATGCTCTAAGGACTACATCTAGTACCAGAATCAGCTTCTCCAGGACATTTTTACACGTCTGCTTTCGGTCACTAAGGACATCTTTCTGCTTCATCAGAACACGGTAACGGCTGAAGAACTCTTGGTACGTCCACCTGTTCCATAAAACAGAGATGGTGTCAGTCCAAACAACAAACAATTCACTTACAAAGAATAACCGTAGCTGAAAGCAATCTAAAAAGTAGCAAACACACCTGGAGGGGAAACCAGCTGCACTGATTCGGATGGTCTCCAGGACACCACAGGCTCTCAGCTGCTGTACTGCTCGCTTTTCGTCAAATCTATGTAGGAATAAAAAGAACCCGTGGGCACGGAGTTAGTCTTGTGTTACTCTGTACCTTTGGATCTGTGGGATGTGACAAATGGATAGCAAGTACAGGTAGTGTTTCCACAACTCAGCAATAACAGAGAACAGCCTGACAACACAATTCAGAATTGCCTGAGCTGCCTCAAGATGCTCATCTAAAGAAGCCTTGTCCCACTTCTCACCCGCCTGCCTGACACACGTGGTCATGGAGGTCTTTGTGTGCCCAGATGTTAAACAGGCATTTGAGAAAAACTCTGAGCAAATTCGTATATGAAAAAAATGATTAGGAATAACTGGAAATAAGAAAACAACAGAATTAGCAAAAGCAAATTCCAGTAAATGTAAGATATGTTGTCAGTCAAATCCAAAACAGCTAAAATGAGATTGCAGATATTTGTCACAAATCACCATCCAAGAAAAAAAGCTCAGAAAGTACTTCTCCCTCTACTCAATCCAAAACATACCCTGCTGTAAGCACACATACACATGCACAATAAGCACATAACAACAGGTATGAGACACAGCACTTCACTCTTCATTGAGCAATGTTTAGCAGAACCTCTATCCTGAGTCCTTGGGGAATTCCCTCCCGTTCACAGGCCTATATGAACCATACATGAACCAGCTTACGTGAATGGAAACTTGAAGTCGTTGGGCTTAATACAGCGCACGTAGTGTGGAGTTGTAGCGTTCAGGGTTTCCATCAGCAGATGAAGAGAGTTTCGAAACTTATTGAAAAAGAAGGGAAAAGCATCAAGGAATAATCTCAATTGTCATGATTGAAAAAATCTCAGGAAGCAGACTGAGCAATATTTGCTTCTTCGTAATAGTGCCTTTGGTAGAAAACACAACACCAACTTGTTTTTGTTATGGCAACAGATATTAGATCCAGATATCATTTGGGGGTGAACTACATTACAGCCACAGCTCTAAATGCTAGACATTATGGGAGTAAAACTCCCTACAGGCATGTGATAATTTACAAAAACATGTGATAAACTGAGTTATTTTCAGCTTCTGCCTATGTCTTCTACCCTAAGACTTGTCCTACCCATCTCTTCACGAGCGACCTTCATGGCATTACTAAATAGCCATTTAATTTTAAATCAAATTTAAAATCAACAGAGTAGTAAAAGAGCAATTATCACTTTCTTCAGCCCCAGTGATTCCAGAGTCATGCCTACTGATGAGAACTTTGAAAGATATTCTAGAAGTCCCAGGCAAAGCAAAACGGAGCTGCTCAACAGCACAGTGGTACAAGCTGGCAAGTAGATCAAAACTGAGTACCAAACCAGTAAAAAAAGTTCTCCTTTGCTCCTATGAATATTCCAAGGGAGAATCCATCACACATAAAGCACCAGATGAGGACAAAACCATCCTGAGAAAACATCTGTTAAATCTGTAGACTGGAAATTAACAAATAATTCAGCCATACTGATCTACATACCTTTAATACAATTCTGGCACATACAGATGGATATTTTATGTTTAGCCCCTGACAGTTTTCTGAGGACTGAACTCATACTTTTGAATTGAGTCAGAGAATGTGGAAGATGACCAAAAAGACCCAGTACAAGATTTTCAAAGCTTCTCAGCATCCAACATATTAAACCTACTTCAAAAAAACATTAGTTACTGATTTGGCACTACAATAAGAATTGAGCTCCTTGAAATTCTGGCCCAAAGTATATTACTAATTATGGTATATTTGCCTTAGCTGTATGTCATCAGCAACTGCAGTGGTCCCAAAATCAGTAAGGACCCCAGGCACCACCAGCATACCCAAAGACCTATCAGACAGGGGAAGATAAAGAGCAAGATTATTTAATACAGCTGCATCCTCAAACTCACCTGATGTCCCACAGTTTTCTTATGCTCCTTGCTAGTTTGTCCTGGCCTGGCCTTGGCTGGCTTCACAGGAGTTCGAGACAATGGCACACGGCCTGAAGGGGTGGCTGACGTGGGACTGATGACCTTCTCCTCATCCTGGAATAGCTCTGGTAGCAGCTTAAACTGTATAACAGCAGAAAAATTACAGTGGGTAAGAATGCAGCAAGTGATGCTGCATGTATGTGCTTAAGGTGGTTACAAACCAAGCTCAGTTTCTGTAATTTTTCTTCAATGCCACATAGGATAACAGGGATAAATGTAAAATAGCATTCAAGCCAGTAGTACAGTGAGTGGGTCACTGTTTAATACTAGAAATGTATGGGTTTGATCAGTGAGTCTCCTTCTGAAGATTAAATTCTGATTTGAATTTTCTTTTCATAGAGACAGCAATGGATTCCATGTGAAAATGTTAGATACTGACAGCAGTTTCTTAAGTACCAATTGTAATTATATATGGCTGCCTTGATGAAGGAGGGGAGCAACAAGGTCCTTTCATATTCCAGTGGTGCATAAAATTCCTTTGTGTGGTTGAGCAGTATCTATGACACTGAACAACCCAACAAGCAACAAAGATTATTCCTCCTCTATCACTCTAAATTGATATAACAAACTTAAAAGAGGAATCATCAGCTAAAAAACTGAGTCAAATTCACGTGACTGAAGAGCTGCTATCAGACCAGTGGGAGTGGAAGAAAAACCTGAAAAATCTTTCCAAGCATCATTCAGATCTTTTGGTTCCCTTTCTCTAATGACTACAAAATACACCCATAGATAATAGCTGCTTTGAAGTAACTTGTAACTAAAAATAACAGCGCCTGGTCTTTCTACCAAAAATGGTATCACTTCAGAAGCATTATAAAAATAAGAAAATCTGAAGTTCTCTACCTGTCAATGAATAATCTTTTATCTAGCATCTGTGCATTTTCTCACAAGAGATAGGAGCATTCGATTTTCAGTGCTATAAAGTGCTTGGGCTAAGTACAACCTAAGCAATAAAAAAAATTGGTTTTGCCTTTAGGTGAGCTTGCATGATACCCAACGAAACATACTGTGCAACAAAATGGTATTTGTGCTCTGTGGTTGTGCCAGATGGGCTAGCAGAAGGCATCAAACGGTCCTCAGCAGCATCTAGCACAGAACTCTAGCTTAATATAATGACCATGAATGCTATGAAGATATCCTAAATCCCTGAACTTAAAGAGGAGCATTGCAACTCAGCTTTATCTCACATAAGTCTGAGAGGCTGGGAGCACTGTTACTTTAGATTAGCACCTTAGATTTAGCTGTGGATGAATGACATCTCCAGAGGGTGATTTAGTCTCCTTCAACTGACTGGACAGAGTTCAGTATGGTTGGGCCACCACTAGCTCATTCAGCTGCCTGTAGTCAGTGTGAAGCTATGTTTGTAGGCACCTAAACTACAAAGCTTAGGCCTTTAAATCCATATAGAAACTTATTTGAATGCAATATGCTTTGTCTGAAAGTACTGATGCTTTAATCCAACAGGGGCACAGGTGAGGAAGGGGTCCCCCATGTCTGAGTGGTGGATGGATGAGCTCTAAGCTATCAAGTACGTAAGTCACATTTCCTCCTTCTTCCCACCCCTGGGAAAGCCTTGTAAAATGGGTAAGTACATTTCGAAGTCACAATTTTCAGTTACTACATACAGAAGAAAGGTGCAACATAGGGCAGCAGAGGTCAACAGGAGAGCGCTGCTGACAAGATCCACACTGTGGGGGCACTTATGTTTTGGTTTGGGTTGGTTTTTTTCCTATCTTATCAGTTTTCTTTGTTTTGCAGAACACTAGGAGTGTTCAAAGAAAAGGAAAACACTGATCAAAGGGCAGATAATTCACATGGTAGAAAACAAGCAAGCATTTTTCCCTGTAATTTTTTCCAACTACTTGACGTTCTGCTGATATAATCTTACTGACAATTTCTTTCAATATAGAACTACAACAGAAGATCTTAACAACATGCCAGTAGCAAGCACAGAAGCCGAGGACATGCATGTACTTTCATGATACATGCACGGAAACTGAACTGATTCAAGCAGGTGCTGTGGGTGGATTTAAAGAGAAGGCCAAAATATAAAATTCAGCACTACACTGCCTGCCAAGAGAAGAGTTTGTCATGCACTTCAGAGAGCAAAGAAGCATTTGAGCTGTATGTTCAACCCCCTGGCAGTGACAGCGTGCATGGGCAGGATGACAGATGATGCATTCAGTTTAGAATTACCTTCTGTTGAATGTGCACAGCAAACCCAGAGAAGAGCAACAACAAAGAAAGAACAAAAATCAGCAATGTAATCCTATTAAAGTTACTAATAAATAGGGTCTGCTGAAAAATAAAAATGAGACATTCTCAAATTCAAACTTTTCTATGGAAAATACTTGCTTTGGTAAAATTTACCACTGGGAAAAAAAAAAAAAAAAAAGCCTTGTTTCTTAGCATTGAGACTGGAGCACAGTGAGCTGGCAGCCCCCGAGCTGCTGCAGTGCTCCCCATGGCAAAGCAACTGCCTTGAGACATTTCAGTGTCTCTCTCAGTGGAAAGTTTGCTGTAGTTTTTTCATTATACTACATATTTTAATCATTTAACTTCATAAATCTGCTCAGAATACAAACAGAAGAAGAAAATGTTGGAATTCTTGATAGAATAGCTTAATTTTAAACAGTCTGTCCTTGATACCAAGCTTCCATTAGAGCTAGCAAATTCCCAAGGGTCATCACACCACAATGTTAAGTTAATTGCCTTTACCTTTCAGAAGAGCACAACCAGCATTTTTGACATTAAAAAAGCAGATGATGCCACTGAAGGCCTGTTCTATAATATTCCTTCATGCAGTGTATTTCTATTCAGATGTTATCTATCTATCATAAACATCGAGAAGGCGAGACTCAGTAAGTTCTGGTTCATGTCCTCAGTGTTTGTAGATTTCCTTCCTCTCTCATTTTCCTTCTGGAACAGAACTTGTCTCTCCTGCAGTGCTATTCTGCTCAATTGTCAGGCCATAAGCAAGCAGTTTCTGTTTTCAGATTGAAAAAGCCTTAACTGCTAAGCCTTCTTAGGGCACTACAGTATATTAGAGGAAAAAAAAAAAAAAAAGGTTACACTTTGATCTACTGAAATCAGAGGCTAAATACAGACAGATCTTAGCTGGAAAAAAACTAGGCTACAGGACTTTCTAAATTCATATGGATAAACAAGTAAATATGATATAAACTATGTTCATCTTCAGTCAAGGGAGAAAAATTTCCCAATTTTATGTAAAGTTTCATATGACGCTATACTCAAGGCATTACAACTACAGAACAAATAAAAATAATCCTTATACTAACCTTACTCGATTTTAGGACCTTAATTTGTTCTTCATAAACCGTGTCCTTATTCTTTTCCAGAAAGCCTTCACATTGATATTCCACCTGAAAAGAATCATTTAAAAAAAAAAAAGTGTTAAAAGCATGTAATAAGAATAAGTAGCACAGAATCCACCAGCTATAACATTCACATTAAAATATAATTCTTCTGGGTGTTGAAAATATCAGCTCCCAACAGCATCTTTGTTAAATATAGATTTTGCTCAAAGACAGTGCTTTCCAGTAAGTGCAAAACATTGAAACATGCAGAGATGAATACTGCTATTGCAGTAGACCTGATACAGCTCTGCAGAGAGGTGCCTGTGGTAAGACAGCATGACTGAATAGTTACTGTAAGGGTGAAAATCAAAGTTTGTATTAAGCATCTCCTTCACTGAAGTCATCAGGCTGCAGAACTGTGAAAAACCCAGGCGCAACTGAGAACAAAACATCTCATCTCATTAGCTACAGGCAGTAAGTAAATCTGCCTGCAAGTTATTATGAAAATGCCTCATTTGTACTCAGAAAGACTATTTTTTTGAGAATTAGCAAGTCTGCCTGTTTTGACAAGGGACTGTCACAGCACACTGCAATCCTCTATCACAGGCCTATAGATTCTTGATCAAAGAATGATTGGAGCTTCACATAAAAACCTAATATTCCACAGTCCTAATTCCAGGCTGAACCAAAACGAAAAGCTACTGTCACAAGTTTACGCCTTAGAATTCAAAGACAGTTAGCATAAGGATGCCAACTCTGCTTTCATGTCTTGCTCTGATCTCATCTCAGCAGAAGTGCAGGCTACAAAACACAAGAGTGAGCCCTTAAACCAATTTCGTCCTTTCGGAGCAGACAGACTGATGCCCATCAGCAGACATCTTCCAGTACTGCCACTTAGCTATGCTTACACAATGACACTATCCCCCAGGCTGTAAAACAAGATCCAATATATTCCTAGGGGGAAGACAAGGCAGAGGCCTGTCCAAGGTCTGCCCGTAAATCGAAGCCCACTCTGCATGTTATTTCGGGTACCACTTACGTTCTTACTGTGGGAGACAATGCCACAAGAGGGCAGCAGGATCTCTGCTCTCTCCCAGAAAAGATGACGACAAGGCACACAGCTCCCTAACATGCCAGCTACAGTTTTATTTTTTCAAGATGTCTATGCCCTCACATAAGCACAGAGGAAAGCACATGCTCCTTTGCACAGACAATGCACTGGGGCTCAGAGCTCAGCCAATACCTGCCTGGAGCTCCTTTTAGCTTTCCTCAGACCGTGATTCTCAGAGCAGGCATAGGAACATCCAATTTTCAAACATCAAACTTTAGACTACTGAACAGTATAAGAAACATGAATTAAATCCTTCTAGTTCTCTCATGAAGCAAATAAAACAGAATTCACAATTTTATATAGTTACACAGCTCTCGGGGCTTTCATTAAGGTAACACTAGAAGCAACGAGAATAGGATCTCTCCTCTGTGTGTAATTTGAAGAACCTCTGAGAACTCAAGAGGAGGCAAATAAAGAATATGCCCCTCGAGTCAGCATATCCAGATCTATGATAAGATTTCCAGAGCTTGCCCAAGCTTGTGGCCACAGTTTTTTGACAAAGCCGACAAAATTCTGAACCAGCCTCTTTATTTAACAGGACAATTATCTTAAACTGGATTTTATTCTTTTTCTTTCAACTCAGCAGGGTTGTGCACTGTCAGAGCTGGACAGCGCGTGCACTCTGCTGAGTTTGCTAGAAATAGCTGCTCACTGACCAGGAGAGGCAAAAGGTGGGAAGAGCACACACCACTCCAGCAGTGAGCAGCAGGGTGTGTTGTCAGCTTCTCGCCTGTTTGCAGCAAACCCAGCATTCATTTGTTGTTGCTCTTTAGCTAAAACTACTCTGAGATACATGATTTTCTATTTTGCCTAGTTCTGTAATGTAATTGGAATTTATGTTGTGCACTGCAAATACACATTTTGAACAAAGGATTAGTGGTCACAGCATGTGATAGGAGTCAGGAGCTCTTGTTTGTCTTCCTGGCTCTGCACAGCTGCCAGCTCAACTTTCTTCTGAGCTGGTATACAGGCGGGCACATGTTTTGCAAGAAGCCAAGCAGAAAATTAGGCTGCTGTCCACCGGTCAGCCCCTCAGCTTGTTATTCTGCCTCGTGGCCAGTGGGAATGCTTCCTGGGCACTCCCTACCCCATCTCATCAAATCAAACAGCATTAGCCAAAACCTGATGTTGAAACCACGCCAGCTGAAGCTCACCCTGACTGAACTGAGAGGGAAAGCAGACAGCTGAAACCTCCAGCAGATTGAACGGTGCTGTAACAAGCACACAGAGCCGATAACTTTGTGCACTGGCACAAGATATGGAAACATGTTAATCCACAGCCTCAGTTTTGCATCTAAGCTGCAGACAGGTTTCTCCAGGTGGTGGGGCAGCCCCGCAGCTGTCCCATACACTTCCTGGGCACCAGCTGAGAACACCACTGCCCTGCTCCTTGGGGCAGCGCTTGTCCCAGCCTCCCCCCCCACACACACCCTGCAGCTTTGGAAAGAGTTACCAGCAGAAAACTCCTTACCTTGTCAGCAAAGTGCTTGATGATAAAAGCCTTATTTGATAAGCGTGGTTTTTCAAAGAGGGAGCATTTATTCAAATGAGTATTGTACAGTTTTTGGGCCCAAGTGTCATCCGAGCCTTTTGGCATCTACATAAGAGAACACAAAGCCATTTAAAATGCCCTGAAAACTTTTTCAGTAGCAAAGGAAACTAAGGAGGTGGGGACAATATTTTTCAGTTTGCTTTCAAACTCCTGCTCCTCGGATTTCCAGCACTGCCCTAAGCAGGTAGCCATGCACTTGCTTTTCAGACACTGTGGATTCAGCACAGCCCTTATCACTGCTATGTGACATGTACGATGCTCACAGCACTTTCAGTGTCACACACACGTGCCAGTGAGGATCCCAGAGTTATGGTACCTGACTGAGCAGTGGGTCAGAACTTATCTACCATCATGAGGGATACACAGAAACCCAGGCTGAGTTCCTACCGAATTATCAGAGAATCATAGAATCATGAAGGTTCAAAAAGAAACAAAAAGCATGACTAAAAATCATTTTTTCTCCTTCTCTAATTGCCAATTCTGTTTCTACGTTCTTTAAATTATTTCAACAGCAGAGCACCAAAATAACGGCTACATGCAGACTATTTTTCTCTGTGAGGCCCCAGGTAGCAGGATGGATGATGAACTCTTTCCCTATAAAAGCCGTTGAAAACACACCTTGCATTCCTCATCTAACAGATCCAGAATTCCCATTTTGGCCTCTATGAGGTTGATGCAAGGCTGATTGTCATAGAAATCAATCAAGGTCCATGGTATTTGTTCTTTCATGTATTCTTCTTGTTCCAGCTTAAACACATGCTACAGGGCAAAAAGAAAACAGTTTTCCATGAGACAAAATGCAGAATAAATACATCAAACTCCCACTTGAATTCATCTTGGCACATTAATCCATGCTGTCAAGTGGTGCACAAGTTAAACTGAATAAATCTTTTAACAAGTAACTGTATGAAAGACAAATTAACCTTTTTTTCTGGCCTAAAAACAACAGACTGAATTAAAGCATTCATCCATACTCTCTGCAAATAAGGTCTATTTTTCTTATCTTTTTCCTATGTTGTTCCACAGTTACTGTAAGCTCTTTTTTCTAAAAAAAAAACAAAAACCACAAAACCCAGAAAAAGCTTCAAGTACAGGAACCACAACTTTTAAATTGGGATGTGACACGCACTTATGATTTCGAATTTATGAATATTGCTCTATTTCAAGTAAAATTACACAATAAATCTTTCGTGTTTTCTTGTAAAACTGCAGAGTTCCATTTTCTCTCAAATGACTGATAAGCTCTTTCGGAGATGACGTATTACACTAAATATACTCTTCAGTAAAAACCTGCAAGAATGACTAAGAGTATTAGCACAACAAACTTCATGGAAAATGCATCTGGTACCAAGATCAATAAAAATGATGATGTATATTTTAAAAAATATATTATTGCAAAAAAGCCCCTGCACAGCTTAAAAAAAAATGTGCACAGGAAATAAACTTCAGGAAAAAAAATACATGATAAAATATTAAACAAGGAAACTGTGGTCTTAATAGCACAAGTATGCTTTTTAAGAATTAAAAATACTGCTGATTCCACTTGTTTTAAACTAAATTTTACCACCTATTTAAATTTTAATGTATACTAACTGCTGTAACAGGCAAAAATGAATTCAAAACATATCCCAATCAACACCAAAGAGCAGCACTACAGGCACTATATAGGGGACAGCCAGTAACACCTATGGTTTTGGAATCAGCCCTAATAGCCCCATTAATTCAGCTCAGAAGGCCATAAACACTCTACAGTTTTCCAGCACACATCAGTACGACAGCACAGGCTGCCCTGACAAAGCAGTTTATCCTTTTTATTTCATTAGCTTAACACGATCCTTTCCAAAACAGTGCTCTTTAACAGCGCCCGCGGGAGCCCTTCCACGCTCATCCACTTAACAGCTGCATTACATGCAAGTTAATTCCTGACAGGAAAGTAAATGATAACATTTTATTAGTGCATCATATCTAAGCCATCTACACATAAACCTGTTTCTTTACTGTGAAAAATTAGCAATTTTGTGGACTCCCGGCCGGCTGCTCTCAGCAGGGGTTGGTCAATGTGCCATCCTAGGGCCCTTACAACCTATATGTTGTACTAACCTACAGCACCACCTCCTCCATGCTCCCAGAAGTGTAAGGACTAATCAAAAACCTGGCCAGCACAAAAGTACCAAGCTGCTAAATCAGGTGGCTAGATCCCAGGGGAGGATCGCAGCATCATAAAATAAAGCCGTGCTGTAGATAGAGAAGACGCCATTGTTTCATGTTTATCCAAGTTGTGACAATTGTCAAAGTAACAACATCTTTAATTACCCCAATTCCCTGATGCTGTGCTTTCTCAAACAGCAGCACAGAAGCTGCCATTTCCATCATTCTGCGTCCTCCTGCCTCCAGCGAGAGACAAGCTGCTGGATGAGGGAGAGGACGGGGTAAGGGGCCAGCCTACGTGCTGCTTCAGCATCTCAGGCAGTGCGTGAAGGGTTGCTGACTGCCAGCACCGTCCCAGGGGCTTTTCAGCAACCAGTACATCTGCGTGCTGCACTGCATGTAGCAGAGGCTGCGGTCCTACAAGTCTGTGTCCACAAGGCCAGAGTTCGGCAGCTTAGAAAGGAATCAATACAAACACCTCATCACTCCATCCTCTGCGAAACATGTGGGAAGGAGAACACGGGAGCAGTGATCCCATCCCAATAATAAGCGAACCTTTATCATTTGCACAGAATGAATTTTTTCTGTAGAGCTGAGAAAACTCTGAAATATCCTGTGCTTAGCAGTTATGACATCTAGCTTATGGAGCTGAAACCATCTGCAGCACTATAAATACAGAAATGCCATTCTGGAGCTGGAAAGCTAGCCTCAGTTCTAACGCGCTGCTTACTCCCAATCTGTGTCCCTGCCGCTGGGATAAACAATTGTTGAGGGTGATCCAGTTCTGCAAATACGCACCACCACTGAAGTGCTCTTGTAAATATAGTTCAAAGCTATTCCAGCACTGCAGCACAGCCTAGCAACAGGCCTGGCATAAATAACTTGCCTCATCATTATGCAGGTAAGATATATAATTAAAAATGTCACCAAGGCTGACGAGAGAATCATGATCTCTCTGAAGGAGGGAGAAGAGGCGCTTCTTGCCACACGTCAGCGATCATCTTAAGGATATGGATGTAAACCCTCAAAAAATAATGCCATTTGCAATAGCAGAGAAAGCGAGCAAGGCAGACTTCCAGCAGTGAAGTTCTGCTCTCTGCTGTCAGTGCAGAGACTCTTGTTGCAGATTATAAAGACACAACTAACTCAAACTTCATCCATACAGTGGTCTCATTGACAGGCAATCTCGGGGTCTTAATTGCCAGGCACTGCTTCTGTCTTACAATTGTTACTGTGATCAGAATTTCAAATAGTCCCAGAGCAGCAGTTAGTCATAAAATCTATTTTCAGGAGATAGTCAATCTTTCCCCAGCCCCCAAAGCCCATGGCCAGGACAGCTGGTTAATAGACTGAAGGAATTCATCCTAACCACTGGGGACCCAATTAGCAGAATGGACTTTGGTGAGGGGAAAGGGAAGAGGAAATGCCAGTAATTTCCTACTTACCATATTGAACTGCTGCTGCAGTTTTTCATTGGCATAGTTGATGCAGAACTGTTCAAAGCTGTTGATTTCAAATGTCTCAAATCTAAAATATGTAGATATTGAACATTATTTGTTCAGTGAAAAGACAGATTAAATGATTCCATGACTTTAAATCCCCTCCCACCAATCACATTCATTGCATTATTCCAGGCATAAAAACCACAACCATGTAAGAAAGCAGATAGGGAAACAGCAAGTCACAGAGCAAGGGCAATTCAGAGATGCTCCCTCTTTTGGCAGGGACGAGGAACACAAGGAAGGGATCAATGGTCCTAGAGAACTTGCTAGTTACCTTTGTCAACTCTGAAAATGTTACACTGGAGGAACCATGAGGTGACAACTGGCATATGACCTTCTTCAAAACAATACAAAATGGAACAACCAATAGCAAAAATTTGAAATCCCACTGTAAATGTCAAATTTAAAAGTCAAGACAAAGACCTTGGATGGCCTGTCAAGACTAAACACCTACTTCCTTCACCCAGGAAAAGCAGCAGCTAAGGATTTGGTTTAGGGTTTTTTTGTGCTTTGTCTTTTTGGTTGTTTTTTTTTGTTTGTTTGTTTGTTAGTTTAATCCACACGCTATAACAAAACAAAGACCAAAACAATTTGTGCTAGGTAATCATGTAAGAGGTCATGCACCTCTAGCAAAAAGACTCACCCATAAATGTCCAACACTCCAATGAAAGAATGTTGTTTTACAGTAGAATGAAGGGCTTTGTTCACATGATCTACAATCCAGTTAAAGAGATTAGCATAGATGTGTTTGGCAAGTGCATCTCTGGCATTGATGGCATGGAGTTTAGAAATTGGCTTGATGTAGGTTTCAGTGGCAGTTGCAAGCTTCCTATGGCAAAGCCAGTGAGCCATCTCTTCGTACTCCACACCCATGAGGTCACAGAAGATGGTGAGGGGATCATGTTTGGGCTAATAAAAACAAAATCGTTAGGTCTTGAAATAGTATTACCAGTAACATACATGCAATCACATAATCAGAAGAACTGCCTGCCTGCAGTGATCTAAGAACAAGCAGCAAGTGCAGCTTCCTTAGCCTGTCTTTCTCCAGAGCACAAGTTCCCCACCCACATATCACATTCACATCACTGAAGTACATTTCTGAAACAGCTTCCCCAAAGGCATTTCCCTGTATCTGTGTTCATAAAGAAGTCCCACACAGGCAACCAGCAACCCCCACAAAAATGAATCACCTCGCTTCTCAGGGATGGACTTTGCATGTTGAATACCTCTAACTGTCTCAGTTTTGAGTAAAGTGCAGAGAACAGAACATCACCTATGTGCTGAGGACAGAATGGACTACAGCTTCTGCATAGTGCTCTCCTCTAATTATATACAACTATGGCAGGGAGTGACAGGTAACAAGGGACCACAGCCCAAGCTAAGAATGAATAGGAAGAAGTGTCAAGTGATTCAGCATTCAGGTCTCAGAATTTAAAACAGTATTTCCCTGCTGAAGTCTGGAGACAAATGTTAAGAGATAGAGAACAGAAAGGATGTTACCTAACTCTCAAATTAGACTTAAAATTGTAAAAATAAATAAATAAATAAATTGACCTTTGGTTTATGGTGTCAAATCATCTAGCAAGGCTTGCACACTGAAATGGGTATATAACATTTCTGCATAAAAATCAATGCAGTGGGTTTACCGCTCAGTGAGTTAAGTCACTGTACTTTGTTACTAACAAGCAAACCAGAAGCTAGAAATCAAGGACAGACAGGTCTTTCCTCTGAAGGAATTCCCCTAACACTACTTCCTCATCACATTCACTTCACACTCGATGGCTCAAGAGCACGCTGAAAAAGCAGCATCTTGACAAGGACAGATTATAGGGAACTGTTACTACATGCTCAATAACTTCGAGTACATCAGCTTTATCTTCCTTTTTCTATGTCCCTCTGCCTTCTCCAGGGCTTTCTGCAGTCCTTAGGGCATACAGTTCCCAAGGCAGTGCTGTTACACCTCTAAAATCTAGTTAACCGAGCATACCTTCTTTCAGCTTAGCCACACCGCTTTAACTGGCTCAGAAGACAATAATAAAGTAATAACAACAAAAATAACAAAAACTGCACAAAAGAGTTCCACATTAGGGTTACTCAAGCTGACACTAAACTAACTGATTAATTCACACAGCATGATGTGGAGACATTCACTGAGCTCCCTAAAGCACAACCTTCATAGAATCATAGAATTGCTCACGTTGGAAAGGACCTTCAAGATCATCAAGTCCAACTGCAACCTAACCATACTGCTCTAACAACCCACCACTAAATTGTGTCCCCAAGCACCACATCCAAACGGTTTTTAAACACATTCAGGGATGGTGACTCAACCACCTCCCTGGGGAGCCTGTTACAGTGCTTAACAACACTCTCTGTGAAGAAGTTTTTCCTGATATCCAACCTAAACCTCCCCTGGTGCAACTTGAGCCCATTTCCCCCTGTCCTGTCACCTGTCACCAGTGAGAAGAGACCAGCCCCACTTTCACTGCAATCACCTTTCAGGTATTTGAAGAGAGCAATGAGGTCTCCCCTCAGCCTCCTCTTCCCCAGACTAAACAGTCCCAGTTCCTTCAGTTGTTCCTCATAGGGCATATTGTCCAAGCCCTTCACAAGCCTTGTTGCCCTTCTTTGGACCTGCTCCAGCACCTCAATGTCCTTTCTGTACTGAAAAGCCCAAAACTGAACACAGTACTCAAGGTGGGGCCTCACCAGTGCTGAGTACAGGGGCAGGATGACTTCCTTAGTCCTGCTCACCACACCATCCCTGATATGAACCTTGCATCACCACATCTAGACAGACCCATCTGCATGGTGACAGAGTTCTACACAACATGGCTATTGTCACAGAACAGCACAGCTCAGGTAGCTGAAGACAGGGAGGAGATACTCATCTCTGCCTCCTACATGTTTACCACGTCAGCATAGGATTGCACAGGAACTTTCAGCTTTGTACTATTCATTCAATGGAATTACTGCATCGGAGATATCCATTACAACTCAGGCTACCTCATCATGTTCTGGGCCTCATCTGCTTCCCACCTGTGATCATTAAATGATGCTTCCTTTGTAGCCAAACCTTTTTAAGACACATCAAAGAGCTAGACTATTGTTGTGGTTTCACAGCAACTACCTATTAGATTCTTTAGATGG
Organism: Numida meleagris; assembly: GCF_002078875.1. Lineage (NCBI taxonomy): Eukaryota > Metazoa > Chordata > Aves > Galliformes > Numididae > Numida > Numida meleagris. Next base: position 8,283,458 of record NC_034417.1, on the reverse strand, counting down.
TGTCAGAGCAGGCACACTAATTAGCTGTGGTCCTGTGCAGGACCTGTTGTCTCAGCTCCAGGAACTGCTACTGCAGATGCTTGAGAAACTGACTGCTAGCAAAGTGAGAATAAAGCCCGCAACTGCTGCTACTGTTTGAAGAGAGAATGATGAAGGCTGTGTAGTACAGCAGTAGGCATTCAAGGAAAGGCGGAAGGAGAAACTGCTCACTTGTGAATCCAAGGAAAAAAAGAGTGACAAGGAAAAGAACAGAAAAGCCGGATCTTTTTTGCTTCCCATCTCTAGAATAATGACTTCAGTAAGAAGCGTTGGTCCTCACTGAACAAAGAAGTTTTTTTTCATATCAGACTTCATACTTCTCACTGTGGACCTCCACAAAGTTAATAAAGGACTGAAAAAAACACGATAATCTTAAATGCATCACATGAATCACATCTGTATATCCTTGGCTCCCATCTAGACATCCCAGAGGACTTTGCAAACCATTTGCTTTGCAATTATTTGGCTAGTTTGGCATTTAACATAAAGCAGCCCATCCTGCAAACCATTTACTGTGGGCAGGGAATGCATTCATGTAGGAATACAGAGATCTAGATATCTGCCCAGGACTTCAAAGCTAGTCTGTCTAGAAGACTTTTCTAGGACAGACCAATTACTGTTCTGAAAAGAAATTAAGGCAGCTGCAGTTATAATACAAAGAATACTGTCTAAAGGTTGTAAACTAAGAAGAATTGGATCCATCTCCAAAAAGAACATAAACAAATTAGAAACAACACAGTTTGCATTTTTATGTTATTACTTTTTTTTTTTTTCTTTTTTTTTGGGGGGGGGGGGGTTGGGGGGAGAGATTCCTGCAAACAAGCAAAAGACAGAACTGCCAGAAGAGAAAGCATGCTTCTGGGCTCATCTACTACTTACAGGAATGGCGCAGCTGTCAGAATCCCGAGATGCAAACTCCACATTGCCCAAGTGAAGGATGCCAGCAAGGATTCGAAAAATTCCCATCTGGTAGGAATCACTAATCCCTGAAAAAATGATGAATAAAATGTTTTGAGTGGAGAGAGAAGTAAGGAAATTATGAGTCACAGCTGAAAAACTTTATCAAGAGGAGAAAAATTGCCACTAGTATGCGTGGGATTTTTTCAGAGAAACTGGTATTTGAACATGCTCCTTGGCTCCATTTCTATCAAAACCATTTTATTTCCAGATGCAAAGACCCAGAAAAATGAACTATTTTCTTAATTTGCTGCTTCAAAATGCTTTCTCAGAGACCTCCAACACTGTATGTTGGGAATCCAGCATTCATGTATGTTCATATATGTTCTTCCATACTAGATATGTGATTCCACTGCAATTTAAATATCACCTAAAGGCAATAGAACTATCTCAATCCCTGAATTTTTTTAAACACAATCGAATACCAAGAAAATATACCCAGGCAACATGGAAAACACTTGCTAGCATATCACATTTGGGATATGATTATGTTTTACAAATTACCTAGCAAAGTGCAGGCTTGTCTGGTGTTTACCATTTCCTTAGCATCATCAATGCCATCAATCACAGGGCTTCCACCTTGCTTTGTATAATGAAAGTAATTTGCATTCCCTGCAAGACAAAAACCAACCCTTTTACACACACTGGTACAGAAACTCATGGCACATCTATACAGCTGTGTAAAGATTAAGTTGCTCTTGACAGAATCTATGATTCAAAATATCTCAGTATATTTTTGTCTCTTGGCTCTTAGTGTCCACTTGATCTGGAAAACAATTTTTTCAAGATTTAACAGTGCAAGTAAGTATTCTTAAGCCACTGGTTTCCTATGACAGGCCCTGAAGCATACTCTTTACCTAACCTTGGTCCACACTTCCACATGTGTGGAATAATCATTTTGCAAACAATTATTCTTCAAACCTGAGCCAACCTGCCCAGAGGTGGGTGCAGAATTGACAGCAGCAGCACTTTGGAGTTATTTGGCAGGTATTATTATGCTATTATTGCATGAGGACATTTAAAAAAAAATTATTTTGTCCCTGGTATCTTCTCCTTTCTTTTTTTATAGTTTAGTCTGTGAGTAGCTGTGATCCATTCTGGCTGAGAACAGAACTGATGGCTTCATACCACTTTGGGAAGAGCACTGGGCTTCACTGCAAGAGCAGTAATTCTTCTTGGATGTTATATGCATTTCTACAGTCTTTGTGGCCACACTATCAGCTGCAGTAAGTCTTCTTCTCTTCTGATCTACTAACATTTCAAGAAACCTGAAAGAGGAGTCTGCTACTTGGCTTCTTTAGCTATAATTACATCAGTTCCTCTTTCCCCATGTCAGTAGGTGTGAATCCTAAATGTGCTAGGATGCTGTAGAAGATTAGAGCAACACTTAAAAACAGAAGGATATTTCAGAAATCACCACTGACATACTGTACAGTCTTCCCACTACACAGCTAACTTTGAAAAACTTTTTTATTTCAAAAATGTCACTTATCAGATTTGTGAGCACTGGATGAGTAGAGATGGTAAAATAATTCTTGGTAACAGTGCAAGTCAAGGTGTGCAGATGTAAAATACTCTGTAAGCTTTTCAGGTGCTTATATCAGGATGATAAAATTCTCCAGCTGCTGGAGACACAGTAAAAAGGCTCTAAGGACCAAGAGAAGTGAATTTCACCCTTGCAAGTGGAAGACTACTCAGGAATCTGGAAATAGTAAGTCTGCATGATTACAACAGCAGCGTATTAGAGTATGCTGAAGAAACAAATCTGTTACCTTCATTTTATCTAAAAAAAAAAAAAATACAACCAACAACATTGGCCATTTTAATTATTTTCAATATATCCAAGGCTCAAAAAAGCTCAGAGATACTGCTTTGTATGTACATTTGCACAACGCAATGAAAGTGAATTTCATACCTAATCGTAGAGTTTTAAATTCAGGTAATGCTGCAGAGGCACAGAGTTGGTAAAAGATGTGGTAATTTCTCTCCTCTTCTGCCTTTAAAAGAAAGAGATTGATTGCATTTCACAAAAAAAAACAAACAGAAAAAAAAAAACCTAGCTTTAATACATTCTCCAGTATTACATTAAGAGCGTGGAAGTCACAAGGAAAAAGGAAGATAACTCATCATCTGTCATTTCCTTCTTTATTAATTTAATCCATTTTCAACAGCACGAAGCATGCAGACATTTTCATGTTTAAAAAAATGCACGATTTCACTTTTCAGAATTGTAGATTACTATTAAATATAGATCAGGATTCTATGGGTGAGTGAAATGATCATACTTAAAGGCTTTTCATTTTCCAAAAATAACTAATACCATTTGCTTCAGCATTTATAGTAAGCTGGTGAAGGGAGTATCTTTCCTGCCAAGGCAAAGCTGGAATTTTAAAATGGAAGACAAACACAGCTCAGAAGGTTATGACTCATGACTAACACCATAATTCTGAACTCATGGGCACTAAACTTCATAAATTCAGATCAAAAACTAGAAGAAGACTCTGCTTTTGCTAAATTACGTGCAACAAATTTATCTTATTTTTGAACTGACAGTACTTCATGTAACACTCTTACACAGTACAAATTGTAATTATTTGCTTTATACCTTTAGGCAGCCAGTTAAGTGTAAGTCAGTTTTTACTAAGCTCTAGACTGGTACGCAAATATGGAGAGGATATGATGAGAGTTCAAGAGAGATGAAATTACATATTCTCCAAAGTCTGATTTGTAATTATTGTGATAGCAGTGGGTTTTAACAAGAGATTTAAAGTGAGATAAGATGGCAGCTTTACAAACCACAACAGAGAGCTTTTCTTGAGCATGAGTGTTTCTGTTAGGTTTTGAAGTTATTTTTATAACACTATGGTTAGCGCAAACCAACACCTAGTAGTGCACTGAAGCTATTCCTAAAATGCACATCTTTTTAAACTCACATGTTACTACTATGGATAATTCATATATTGAAGAGCTACTTGGTTTTCCTTCTCTCTTCCCTCTCCACATGCGCTACAGTAAAAATACATTACAACTATCTCTTACAAGAGACACCCAATATCAGCAAGCAACAGGTTTTTTTTTGCACAAATATACAATAAGTATATATTTTAAATATAATATAATAACTTTGCATCAGTATTACCTGAAACACCACTCTTGATTTCTCCAAGAGATAAGTTCTCATGTTAGCACCAATGATTCGATACCTCTTGTCAAAACCAATTTCAATGTATTTCCCAAAGCGACTGCTGTTGTCATTCCTCGTTGTTTTGGCATTTCCAATAGACTGAAAAGAGGGAATTTTGTAAAGGTGAAACAGCTTTTAGAAATAATCATATCTATTTAATCATCTACATGGCTCACAAATGCATAAAAGATTTGTTTGTTCTGTTTACAAAACAATCATGAATTTAACAAGGAACAATCTCTGCCTGGTCAGCAAGCTACATCAAAATATTGTTATTTCATCGCCATGAGGTCTGGAGTTGATCTTCTTGTAATGATTTCACTTCCACAGAGTCTAACTTTCCAGCTAAAAATCATTAATTGCTCTCCGGAATCTTTTAAAAGGAATTAAAGATTCTAACAGAAAGCTTACATACACCTTGGTTTCTTCTAAGGGTTTAATAAAACCACACCCATTGCTTCACATTGTATATATTCACATACATATGTATAAAGACACATGTAGAATACTTGCAAACTCTGTACATCTATGTATCACAAAGCCATAACCCAGCAAACTGCCACTGTACCCTGTTGGACTAACACTTCTATTGTTTTATAACCAACCACACTGCAGAACTAATTCTGCAAGCGTACTGCTACAAAATATTTACTGTGTGCCTAAACATAATCTAGAAGTTAACGCGTACAGACCCACGTCACTTGTCTGAAATTAATTTCCTGCCACAGCAGCTTGGTTATACATTCAGAGACACCCTTCAATGCTGCCATGGCAGCAGTCTCAGTGCAGCTCTGACTTGCAGCACCTCATCGGTGTTAGGATTCACACCACTGCTGGTACCAGACTGGATATACCACAACTTTGGGACACGCAAACAACATGCTGAATTTCAATGGAAAGCAGCTTCTCTTCTAAACAAGATCATATTAAAGTCATCATGCAGCAATTCACCCTCAAAAATGCTAAAGATATCTCTGTAGCAAAAGGAATAGCATGTGGGCAAACTCTGTTAGTTACACTGTCTTTATTCATATGCCACCATGTGTATGCTATCAAGTAACTCTGAAGCATGCTTTAAATAAAAAAGGCAGAACTGTAACTGTGCTGCAGTTTTCCGGTTCACGTAGCCACCTATAGGAACTCTGCACTGAAATAAATTTTGAGAAAAGAGAATGAGAACAAATAGCCATGCTGAGTTCAGTATTCCAAATCTGTAGGCAGAAGAGCAGTGAATCTGTAAGCACTAGCAGGGTACAACACTGGAAGCTGGGATTAGACTCTCAGAAACCCATCAGGGCAGCAGCAGTGTGCCTGTCCAAGCAGATGTCAAAGTGGTTACCAAATGAACGGTTGCTATAAAGGCTGTAGGAAAAAATTGCATCTTTGCAGTTCTAAGAAATACTGAATTCATTCAGACAGAATGCATTCAAACTTCACTCCTGAATTTTAAACTTATTGCCACTGTGATATATTTTGTTGCTGTAGGCAGCACTGTAACATTACAATATTTTCAGAAACCAATTATTACTTTGAAAGGGCCAATTCCAAAGTCCTAAGTACACACACAAACAGTCAAGAAAGCCTTTGGTATTACAAAGACTGCTGACCAGGGTACACAGTAAGCTGTACAATTTGCATAGCCACACAGGGTACCAAATAATTAGAAGAGTGTAGTTGTTATATAAAGATATGTTTCAAGACTTGACTACTTCTGCATTTGCAGTTGGCAGAATGTTTATAGGTATTAACTAGAAAACTAATTACTCAAATAGTTGCTAGTAATGTGAGTGCATAATGGTCATTCGATATTAGAGAGTGTTCAGTACACAAAGACAATGTGAAATTCTGATACTAATGGTGGTGGTGACATAGAAATTAAAAAATAAAATTACCTTCTGCTCAACTTCACAAATTTGGAGTTCAAACTGAATTCTTCCTAACCTACATAGGTTAATTTGTGTTTCTGCTGATTTATCAGCTGAAGAGTTCAGAACATTAATTTTGCTACCCTAGACTCTGTGTACAACTTCACATTTTGTAACACACATTCTAAAGCCTATTTGAAGTTCAAGTATTAGAAGTTAAAGGGTAATTTTCACCCAATTTTAACAACTTTTAAAGTAATTCAAACTTCAGATCTATGCAAGGTCATGAAATCATTATCCCTAGAAAATAAAATAAAAGCACCACCACACCTCAACATAGCCAAAGATGACACGATGCTTATTGTCAAGGCTGCAGCTGTGAAAGAAGTACTCTGGGGTTAGTTCATTCGTGCAAAACTGCCAGTGCTTCCAAGGGCTCAAGCTGCCCCTGCCGGGTAAAAGCAGCTCAAGGTAAGGCTCAGCCTGGCTTCTTCCCATCACTGGGCACATTGGTTACCCGACAGCAGAGCCCACTGCTGATCATGATACAGCTCAATATACCCCACAAACAGTTTCAAAACAGCACACAGCACCACAAACCAGGCACAATTACCTTGTGACAGAACACACACAATTGTGATGGGGCAGCTATAGTCTGAGTATCATGAACTCCTCATGCCGGGAGGAAAGAAGAAATAAAAGAGTTCATTTTTTAAAATACCTGAGGAAAAAAACAATGGCAGCATCTTGTATTTCACATTTCACTGTGTGCAGTCCATTTGCTCATGTCTGTCCATTAATACTATTCCAATGAGATGCTAAACATCTACCAGGACACCCATCACCCAAAGCATTTTCTTAGGTAGATTAACATGTACCCTTAGCTTGTGCAAGTTCATGAACGAAGTTATTTTTCTTCAGGAATTCCACCACAACTTTTTCTCTCTGGCGAACTATTTCTGATGTAGAGTTCCTTAACCTCAGCTACAACTTGAATCTACATATGTTGGCAAAGATGCAAAAAATGATTAGAAAATAACTCAGATGAGCTTAAGAAAAGTTTTCTGCTTGGCTATGACATCAGAATTACGGCATCTCCTGAGCTTCCTGTAGAACAGGAATTCTGAACAGTAGAAAGTTCTATGTTATCGCACAGTCTGTTGACAGCAAATGCATTCCTAAGCCAACAGCTTTGGGACTTGACTACAGTAACATGAAGATTACTGTACAAATGAAACATTATAGTCTGAGCTAATTATTTCCAAATTACATCTTCTGTCATTTTTCCCCCTTGAAACTGTGTGCATCTCATGTAACTTGCTTCCTCAACTATCTTCCCTGATGAAATTTTGCCAAAATTTACTATTTGCTTTATTCAATGACTCTCTTCCCCTCAACATATAATCAACCTGTCTCCAATGTGCTGTACAGGTAAGACCAGAAAGTTTCATCTACTTTGGAATTTTACACACAAAAACAGCCTCCTGCACTTGCATTGGGCCAGCAGCCTGGAAACTACTGATGTTACAAAGAAGAGATTTATAGCAGTATTAACATAAAAATTACTTTGTTATGTGAAATACATTAACAGTAATGTAACATTACCTCATGTCTTCTCTCAACCTTTCATAAATATTACACAAAATAATGACTACAGCACTTCCTGGTAAATGGCTTAAAAATGAAATTTTAAAAGATATTCAGTCCAGCTTTTTTTGATCTCTATAAAAGTAACAATCAATCTCTTTATTGAATGCTTATGTTAGTCTCAGAATAATTACTGCAACATAAGGGTAGGAGTTAGTGCAGTAGCTCTCTTACCTCCATTATGGGGTTTGAAGCCAAGACTTTCTCCTCAACGTTGGCTTCACTGGCAGATCCACTGACCGTAGCAAAGTACCTCATGGCATACTTGGCAGAAACCGTCTTTCCTGCCCCAGATTCTCCACTTACAATGATTGATTGATTTCGCTCATCTCTGAAACACAAAGACACACTGATTACCAGCTATTCTCTCAAGGACACGTATGTTTTGTGTCCCCATCTTGGCAACAACCCTTCCACCATAAATGTTAGCGATATAGCAATAACGTAGAAGCATGTGGGAGAAGAACGCTGTTAGTGCCCAAGCTGCCTGAATGGCTAATTGGACTGCTGGTGACCAGGATGCTCACTGAGGATTGGTGCTGCCACTGCAGTTCAACCAGCCATCAGAGCTGCTCCACAAATCCTGACTACAGAACATCACCTGTTACTACTTTAACACTATGTACTTCTGCAGCTACTTCTACGCAGAGCAAGTGGTAAAGCACTCCACTAAATTGTCAGTGCTCATTAGTAAAGATCATTAATGTCATCTTACAGATAGAGAAATCAATGGCAGAGTCAGCAACAGAAACTTTTCATCCTTTTGATCTAATCACCAGCTTTTCCCAGAATTGTTCTGAATCTGAAAAATTCAAGCAGGACTGTTTGGGACACAAGCAGCAGCTCTGGAGCAGATCCCTCTGTTGTGGAGTCATTTCTTCTCGTTATTTTATTTTATTTTTTTTTTAAATTGCCACTTTCTACTAAAGCAATTTCCTCCCATCTGAAAGAGGCCTCTATCCATAAACTCCAACTGTATGACTGAAAAACAGACTACAAAATAACTATGACAGAAAATAGCATTTTTATAGCTTGACTGTTTTTACAACACAAAAAAAACCATACGGGATATGAAGCAAATTTTGTATTTCCTAAGTTTTAACCAATATTTCAAAATACTCCAATGACTTGGGTAAGTGTAACTACCTTACATACTGGAAAATGGAGAAAGAAAGAACAAAGATTTAGAGAGCTGGGTGGGGCCAGAACTAAAGAGTGTAGGCAAACCGCAGACACTTACAGCACCGTAATTGCAAATGAAAGTTGAGGCACACATGTATGCTCAGACAGCATATAAGCAGTCTGCACAGCCTCTAAATGCCTGAGTAAGTGCTGAGGCCCTGAGTAAATGCTATGCAGGAGAAGCAAAGAAACATGCATGAAAAAAAAAAAAATCTATCTGTGCTTTCTGTAGCCTCAAGGTCTTCCAGGTGGTGTTGGGTTCCACTTTGACATCTTCAAAACAAGGTGCTGCTGAAATTATGAAGCTCAGTTACAGAGCACGTAGTTACTCTCGAGCGTCAATGCCTCTTCAGAAACATCCCCAAGAACACAGCTCCAATGCCTACTCCATGCTGCACAGGGAAGCAGACTAAAGGCAGCTCCCAGTTATATCTGGCGTCTGTGGGGGAGCCAAGGTGTGATTCATTTAACCAAAGGAAGTCACTGGTTAAAGCAGGTTTTTCACATTTTGGTAAAAGGAAATGGTTGAGTGCTGCTTTAAATTTAATATGAAAGTGTTAAAGAGATCAAAGCAATCTAATTTTATGTTTTAAACTTCCATTTAACACATATGATAGGTGTGAATGACTACAGCACAGTTCACACATTAGCATACATCGAGCTGTCAGTCTCAGTGGGAGAAGCTGTGGGAAAGCATAACTACTGAGCTTGATTCCAGGCTATGGATAGCCCAGGTCAGGCATGCAGCACTTCCAGAGATGTCAGCCTTGGCCATGGGGAAATTAGAACACCTGTCTGGTGAGACAGCTCCTTCAGAATGGCCACCAAGCCTGCTGCATGCACTCAAGTGAGGCCTGCGGTGGTGGGACAGCCTGCAGCAGAGATAAAGATTTCCATTAGGAAAAGGAACAAGAAAAGCTGTGCCTCTTCCTCACTCCCAGAGCCTAGCTAAGGTAGAAGCACACACCCGTGGCTCTGCGCAGGAGAGCAGGAGCCAGCATGACTCACGCTGAAGAACACATCCAAAAAGAGCTGCAGAAGGACATGGGAGAAGTCCAGCCAAAGACATGGCATTTAGGCTTAAATGGGACAACTGACTATTGACAATTTTCTGCTCACACAGACAGTCCCTGCAATGAGTCAAAACCAGAATAATTTCTTCATAGGACTGGCAGTTTTTCTTCTTCCAGTGCTCTCTGATGTAGAAGAAAACCAAACCAGCATACCATTATAAAATCAGAAACTTCTGGTACAATTTCAGGACCTGACTAACACAGGAGATCAGCAATGACATAAGAAGCTTTTAATTTGTGGATCATCAGCTCTGTTTCATGTATTAAATATCATTAAATATATGAAGACTCTTGAAGCTATGAAATGGATCCTCTGATGCTTGCAGTTATTTTTAACCTAGTTCCCGAAGTACAGAATGCTTTCACAAAACAAAGTAATGAAACCTCAGTTCTGCAGCCTTCTAACATAACTGTCAACAAACAACACACTCTGCTGCCAAGGGAGGAACATAAAAATAAATGTCTTGTTCTAACTGTCACATCCCTAAAGGATCTGCTCAAATAGCTGAGGAATCCCACACGAATTCCATCCACTGCTCCAGCTGCAAGACCTGAAGGAATACACAGTGAAAGTGGTAGGATTGGATATTTACAGCTTATTACCACTATTCCAGAAACACTTCCCAAAATGAGCTGGTGATTTACATAAAAATCTTCTGGAGCAATTCTGAAATAGGATCCTCACATTAAGGGTACTGGCAGGAAACTGGTAACATCACATTAACATTTTATCCAAGCAAGTCACGGTAACTGCTCCATCCTTCTGTTTACAAAGACAAGCACACCCATTACTACTCATATATAGAAAAAAAGGCTTCATTTTCAAGCACAAATCCACACCTATGTCTCATTTTGCAGCCTTTCCAAAGCTACCAGTACTGAAATGTCAGTCACTGCTCCGTCTCTCTTCATCCAACAGCTAATTCCAATGGAGACATCTGCTGCCCAGCCTAGTAAGTATTAAAATCTGTCTCGAAATTGCCCTGAGGCCTTTGATATTTCAATCCAGCCAAATACTGAAATAACAGAACCAAACAATGTGCACTGCTCCTTTCTTTGCCAACAGGCATTACACTTTTAAAGAAGGTGGGAAAATTAGCAGAAATCAAACATAACTAGCTCAAATGAAGCCAGAGGTTGGATCATCCAGCACATACGTGTGAGCATGCAAAGCACACTCGGTTTTGGTCTGGTGTGTGGGTATTCAGGAACAGTAGGAAAGCAAGTATCCCTTCAGAGCACTACAAGAAGGCTTCCCATGTTTGCAAAGAAAATAATGAAAAATGATGTTTTAGTAATTTCTCTTCAAGAATATTGTTGCTGATTAGTCTGGAGTTTCCCCTCCCCACATCTCAGGACACTAAGGTTTGTTCTTCACCATGGCACTCATGCACGTGCTTTTAACAGGGGAACTATTATTATGTTCCTGTGGAAGTACATACATGCACCATTTCTATACACTGGCCTAGAGAAGATATGGCTGGCTCCGTGTGCCAGGGAGCTGCTATCTAGACTGCAATGAATACTGTGCTTGCAGAAGCTATGGCAGTCATAAGAAACAAAGGCCTCTCTCTCCCCACCCGCAGCCAGAGCTCCATGCACACTCAGACCGCTCTTGTCTTCACAAGTACATTAGTCCATTGTGCAGATTTAACACACTGGAGTCCCCACCCTCCAGCACATTATTCTCTCTGCTTTTTGGCAAAACGCCCACCATCACTCCTGACATCTGGAGGAGGTGCAAGGACAGTGCCACACAGCATCCCCAGTGCAGGCTGCGGGCTGAGCTGCTACACCCGGTGCACGGCCGCCCTACCATGGGCAGCAGGACACTTTGGCACCAGGGAAGGAAGGTGGGTAGGCCTCCCCAGCAGCCACAGCAGCACTGCAGAGAGGGTTTCCTATCATTAAACTTTAAAGAAACAGAATGCCATGTAATTTGGAGAGAAAACACCAGCTAACATAGAATTAAAATGTATTGGACATTGGACAGTGCATAAAATGATGGGAGAATATATTCCAGTTAGGTATAAACGATGGTCGGTCTAATATATTACCTCTGCTTATGCCAAATGAAATTTTCATTATCAGACTGTTTAAAAAAAACAAAAAAAAAACCTAAAAGAGAAAATACAAATGACATTTCAGTTCTTCAGAGACAGAAACAAATAAATTGTGCAGCTAAATCACTAGTCCTCAACCTCTGACCTGACATTTTGAGCACTTTGCATGTCACCGGTCAGAAAAGAAGCTGCAATTAAAACTTTCAGCCAATAAAACATGTAAGCAGGGCAACAGCATTACGTGTGACACCACTTAGCTGTCTGATGACACAACCTATTATCTGCGCAATACTTCATCTTCCTGATGCTTCTTCTCAGCGTAAAGCACATAATTAGATGATTTTAAAATGAAGATTACTTCTGAATGGATAGAACTTTTTCATTATGCTTTTATAAGGAGAAATGAGGAAAAGCAAGCTGGGAGATGAGAAGCCGTAGGAGTCCTCTTTCACCCAAAGGTGGATGATGATCACATCCTATGATGTGAACTATGATGCAGAACTCCACTGCAGTGATATGATGCTATGCTGAACTATTGGCAGGTGTTTAATCACAGCAGACAGGAACAGACTGATAGTGAGTAATTCACCACTCGCGGAAACATGAAGCATTATGCTCAGGCATCAGTCAGGATCACAATCAGCTTTTGCCATTTCTCAGCAGTGCACAAGAATAAGAGAATGACAAAAAAACAAAAAAAACAAAAAAGAACAACAAAAAAAAAAAAACAAAAAACAACTTAGGGTTTAAGAAGACAGGCCCGGTCATTTCACAAACAAAAGGAGAGTGCTGAGACTGCTTCCAGTAGCAGGGCACTGGATTCAGAAATCTTCCAAGTCCTACACTCAGGACTATACTTAAAGAATCACGTAATAGTAATAGCAATTTCCTGTCAAATACAAGAGTCACACATCATGGAATAAAAAACTGATAATGAAAGGAGTGTTATCTATCACAAAAATAATGTCCAATTTTGAAAGGCAATATTCAGACACTGTAGCCAAGCTATACACAGCTCCACTCTGTGACAAGTAATGGTCATAGAATGAGCAATAAATGTCACTCATCACAAATTTTTCAACATCATAACTCCAGGAAAAGACAGAAACAGATCTGTGCATGGGCCGGTTAATTTTAAAGACAGTTTTGCTCTCCTACGAAGTCCTGTTGACAGGCAGTATGTTTATGGGGAATCTTGCTGTCCAAGTGCCAATACAGAATAGATACAAACTTACCTAACTCCTGCAAGCTTGAGATTACAACCTACCTTCCAGCAGGTTGGGTTTTTTTGTGCTTTGAAAAAACACTGCAAAATTCAAAACTGAAGATAGCTTCAGCTCAAAGGGGATTCAGCACTGGAATAAAGAGTGCTGCAAAGTGACTTGAAATACCTTACGTGCAGAGGAGGGTTTTGCAGAATACTAATGAAATAACAGTGCAAAAGAAACCAGAAGGTGGCTTGAAAAAAATAATCTTGCTTTCAAGACATAAAAAAAACCTTTGTTGAAGACGTGCATACACCTTAAGGCAATACTTTTAATAGCATCGACTACTATTAATTTTAAATTGTGTATATCACAGAAATCTAAGGGACAGGATTTTAAAACGGCTCAGAAAGGAAGAAATTCTACCCCGACTAGCAGCTGTCAACCTCAGTGGAAACAAGAGTAACCATCACTGGGCTCCTCCAATGTGTACAAAGTGCAGCAAAAATACTAATCATTGCTAACTCATCATCCAAGACAACTTCTAACAATTTCAGTTAACCAATGGAAACACTGAGGCAAAAAAGGAAAAAAAAGTGCAAGAAAGTAAACATTAAAGTTACTAAAGGTAGAGTTGCCGATTTTCAAACAATTTTAATTCCTTAAAATCATTGTACCTTCAAAAGCTGCTTCCCACAAAAAAAAAAACCTTATTGCATTACAGTCATTACTTCATAGCACACTGTCCAAACATCAGAATAATCAAGACATACAGACTGAAAAATCTCTACCACTATCTTTGTTTACCTTTTTCTTCTATACATACCAAAAGAAAGTCCCTCTTTGAAGCAGGAACACTAAAACAGCTAAAAACCCATCAATACATATTTCAGAGGGCATTAAAGAAGGTCAGAGCTATTCAATTTAATCAAAGCACAACACTGTTTTTATGTTTTATTCCTTCCTATGACTGATGCATAAGGTGTATCACTTGATCTTGTCTTTCAGACTCGGGACTCTCAGGCAAATAGTGTCAAATAGATGCATATAAGGACACACAACATATAAACATCAGCCTGGGAAAACAAACAGCAATACAGAATCATTGACATCAGCCTCAATATTCATATCAGTCCATCCTTACCCAGGCCATCAGCATCTCCACATGGCCAATGTACATCAACAGCTGATTTTAAAAGATTTTGATATGGACTTCAAACACTTGTCTGTGATGCACTACTTCAAAGCTGAGCTGTCTCAGTGCCATTTAACACAGATGAGATTGGCAGGAGAGATCAGACTGAGACCTCCTTAGTTTAAATGGAAAGACCAAATAACAGACTGATTTGGTGAGAAGAGCGTTAGGAGTTACTTTGCCTTTCACCCTGAATCATCTACATCTGTTAGAACTGAAGACAATGCCAAGGTGCTGTTTTTACAGAAGCTTCTTTTCAGCGTGGTTTGAGAGAAGGCCTGAAGGCGGACAGAGCTAAGAGCTTTAATTAAATCTACTGCCTCTTTTTCTGTGTGTGCGCGTGTGTGTGTGTCTGTGTGTGTGTGTCTGTGTGGAGTAGCTACTGGTTTCTTGTTTTCCTTAAGAGTAATAAGCTGAGGTAATAGCTAAGGGAACCATCCCCATGTCATATGACAGTTTCATTTGTAATTTAAATGAACACCACACAAACTGCTGCTCAAGGCCTGATCCTGAAATCTGTAAACTTCCAGATCTCCTACTGCTTCAGTGCAACACCAAGAACATAATAAATAGCTTTTATTTAATCCAACAGTAACAATCTGGTCCACTTGATCTCATTGTAGCTCTTCTGCTGCAATTCCGCAGCAATGGAGTAGATTGGTAAGCCTGAAATCGCTTCAGATTTTTCAAAACAGTGAATTCTGACCAAAGAATGTTAACGATTAACCTGATCCAAAGTCCCTGGGAAGGAAATTGTGACTCACGGAACATTTGGGGTAGATTCTGTTCTAAGCATGCACACATAATTACCTCTAACATCAACGTGAGTCGCGTCCATCAAAGACAGAAAAGGAACTTGAGTTTGCTTTCTGAGTGACACATCATCCTACAGCTGAATTACAGCGCCAGGAAAAACAACTCAGGAGAATAACTTCAAAAGTAATGACACTGATGAAAGGTCAGATAGGATTCACTAGGAAAGGCTGGCATGTCTGAAATCTTGCCATACTTCTATTAGCTACAGCTACTCCGAGAGCCACAGGATTAGATAGGCACCAACATAAAATCAGTTTAAGTTAAGTGAGACTTTTTACCTTGTTAAGCAGATTTTCAAACAGTGCTAGAATACACATACCAATGTGCAGCTGACATGATTGTCTCTAGCAAAGCAGAGTTTCACAGAAAGCAACTTCAAGAACTTACTAAGAAATTTAGGAAGGAATTTTGCAGCCCCAGCAGGCTGAAGGGAGCACAGTTTTCAAAGGACCAGGCATTTTTTAACACCCGAAACACGATGCATAGCAGATGAAATGAACTGCTGGAAAAGAACAAAGCATTGGGGCGTTACCAGAGAAACAGAAGGGCAAATCCGTGGTATAAGACACAATGATGAAGTTGTCTCATCTGAAGACTCACCAAGTACATCTCACTTCAGTAATCTAAATTATAGTGTTTCCTAAAATATCAGCGATGGCAAATCTGAAACCAAAATATATCCATGTTTCCTAGAACGCCCCATTTTCTTCAGCATAAGGTGTGGTTTTGAAGAGAGATAAGGATATTGTTCCCACTATGCTGCTGGCCCTAACAAAAGAGTGTGTGTAGGTGAAGGACACAGTATACACCCATGTATTTCTCTACAGGAAATGCTGGAGAAAAATATGGTAACCTTGGTCACAATGGCCTTTCAGTAGAGAAACGCAAACAAAGCTCAGAACAAATTATTGCATCTCACAGCTCAGTATGCATAACTGTGAATGAAAATAGCTTTGGTCAGTGTCTGTAGTGAAGGGTGCAAGGTCTCAAGCAATGTGAAGCAGGCCAGCTGTACGCATGTACACACAATGCCTGTATTTACTATGTGCCTTTCTTTGAACCCAAACATTTAGCAAATTTCTAGGGTTTTCAGTATGGTTTCAATTAAGAGTGATAGTACAGTTAGATTTTAGGTAGCTGTATGAGTACATAGCTCTACTGTACGCAACATCCCAGACAAAGAGAGTTCCTCTACATGCACTTTGAGGCCCCTTCCACTCTGCTCTTCTCCTGCAGGTCCAAGCACTTCACAGGTACGCTGTCTGCACTTGTGTCTGCATCACAGGAGCCTCTCACCACTCGCCTGCCTGTGCTCTCCCTGGTACCTGCCTTCTCCCCACTCTGTGTCAGGTTGGGTGCCAAATTTGCTGCTTGGTCAACCACAGCTCAGGTCTGCGTGATGCTTCCACTGTTACAGCTATTTGCTTTCCTAGAAGACAAAAACTGCTTTTTGCACTTATCTCAACATAAAAGGCAGCTGTAAAACCTACGTGCTTTGGAAGGTTTACCACAGGTCTGCACTTAGCTTCAGCTCTGCACAAGTGCATTGTGTGGGAGCAAAAGCTGCATACACCAAGCAGCTCCTGCTCACCATGAAGGCCTCTGACACTCAGCCCAGGGTGCACAGCATCTGTCAGGAACTGCTGGAGAAGCTGGCTGTTCTACAAGCCCTGGATTCGGCAGTTTTCCAGTGCTCTCCGATGAACAGAGAACAGCAGCAGCTTTCGAAGTGCCAAGCTGGAGCTTGCCTCAGAGTTCAGCCCTTCATCGAGCTTCTGAACAAGCTATTTTCATCACAACATCTTTTGCAGCCCTAAATAAGTTCCATTATACCCCTGGTTTCTGGATTATGCTCTCTGGCCTGCTTTATGGGAAAAGCACCCTGGTTTTGCATTCCCACTTTCCAGTGCTTCCAAGAGCCCACAGAAAGCTCACATTCCCTGTGCTCGGCCTGCTGAACCCAGCTCCCCGTGAGACCTCTACCCTGGGGACAAGAATCCCCTGTACCCAGCCAGCACTGACAAACGCCAGCAAAACCTGGGAAACCCTTTTCCTTCATTGTGAAACGGCTTCCTCCTCTCAGTACTCTTCTGCGTTTGGAAACAGCTCCTGCTTCCTGCAGAGCCACGCCATCCCCACGTTCCCACTGGTGAAGCCTACAGACTGGTCTATGTTGCCACATCCCAAAAGGTGTGGCCTGACACAGACTTTTTCCACCTGTAAAAGTCTGTTGTGTGAGTTAACAAGCTGACTTTTGCATAACACCCAGAACGTTCAAAGTGCTCTATCAGCGCTAGGGATTGTTACTAGAGACTAAAGGGCTTTAAACGTGGCAACGTGATGAGGGGAACAGGTTACAAAAAAAGTTTATTATCAGTGCTATGCCCCAGCAGGAACAGCAGCTACATTTCCTGGCCTGTCCTACCTGCATGCCCTGTACCCATCAATTTATTTTGACTATCTGGATCTAACGTGCTCTGAACTGAAACGTCCCAGTCCATGCAGGAGCCATGCTGAACAATTCAGAGATGCATTCAGCTGCACCTTGAGTCACAACAACTTGCAGTGACTAACCATAAATTCATTCTTAGTAAAAGTCTTAATTTTAATAGGCATGAAGCATTAGTCCAGCAAAACCATGCTCTTTAGCCACATTTCTCAATATATTTCTAGTTAAACTGTTTAAGCAGCCTTTCTCCTTGACATCCTGTTCAGCCACTGGACAAAAGGATCTGAGCACAGGAATGGGAGCTGGAAGCTCAGCGTTGGGAACCAGCTCTTGGTGACAGAGGCATGGCACATCTCTGCCTCAGCTTTTCTACTGTACAAGCAGAAAATGATATACTGGCATCAGAGACAGACAGGAAACAGCTCTTGACTGTACAAACACCAAAAGGTGAAAAGATAATGAATTGATGGTAGCGTCTCTCGACATATACAAATGAAGAAAACTGAGGTCAGCACAAGCTGTAAAATCATGACAGATTGCACACCAGAGGAGCACAAAGATGAGCCAGCACTATGGAAGTGATTTATCTAGGGATTAGTCAGAGGTCACTCCCATAATAGTTTACTAAAGCTTATTGCCTAGCTACCAGCAGGACACCTCATATGAACTCTAGCTTCCAGCAACGACCACGCTTAACCCTTCTGTTGCTTAAAAACAATCACTGCTCAAACAGGTAGCTCCTTGACATTATGTCAGCTTGAGTACTGCATCTGCTGCCTTGTATTCAGTACCACAAAATGCCAGACCAAAAGTGTAAGGGTTAATTCATTATTCCAAAATCATCAGTTTGCACCAGAAAGGACAGTTTTCCTTTTCATTCTAATTTTAACAGCAGAACACCAGAAGAACTAGGTAAGTATTTTGTGTGGAAAAGTAATGTGTCAGAGCCATGCATCAAAGCAGGCTGCTGTATGCCTGCACAGTGCCTATCAGGGAACACTCTCACTTCGTAACCACAACCATGACATGTTGTTCATCATCTCCCTCACCACTTCTGGAAGGGGTGAACAGAGAATCCATTAATGAGATACTGGGAAGCAAAGCAGCAGCTGATCAAACGTGCATTTTTATAACAGGACATCATCTTGAGATGGCTGCGATAATGGGAGGTTGTCAGTCAAGGTGCTTTCAAAACACCTACTCAACAGCTCACCAAGCTTCCTTCTTAACAAAAAGTGATATAAAAAAATCTTCATGAAGTTGAGAGCCATCAGATGCATGCCACAAATCTACAAAACAGAGAGGCAACCTGCTTATTAAAGGTAATTTAATGAAGAAGATCCGCACTAACATCGAATAAATCATTATGCTTTGTCCAAACAGAAAAAGGAAAACTCTGCAGTCTGACAGCACTGCTTTCCACCCTAGCATTCATTGAGTTTTATAGGAATCTCACCAGTACGTAATGTCTGTTTGCAGACACTACTCTCAACTCGCACTGTGAGCAGACAGCTTCACTGTATCTGTCATCCACCACAGTAAGAACAAAACAAAACGGATCAACTAAGTACCGATAAAAATATACATTATCTTAATTATGTAATAAGCCCTTACTACTCCAGAGAAGGGATCCCATGGAAGAGTGGTTTAGAACATCTTTCCCTGATAGTGTAAGGAAATGAATAATTGTAAGTCACATACAGCAATGCAATTCTTAGCAGTTTCAAGAGTACAATCATAAACATTTCCTCTTATCGGGAGCCACAGGTTTAAAACTGGAGGCTTCTACCAAATACTGAAAAGAAACTGAAAGGAAAGCTACACCTGCTGATGGTTATGAGTCCTACCGAAGTTGTAATGCTTTCAAAAAAATAAAACTAAATTAAGAAACTTATCAACTGATGCTGTGCCTCAGTTTTCATAGTTACCAACTATGAAGACTGACTATTTTTTGTTAATAAATTGGAAATGCTGACTTGCATTGTAGTTCTAAGAGTTCAACACATGCAAGCTCTCACATGCCGACACTGTCATTTTTATTTCTGAGGACAAAAAGTAAGTGCTTCAGTAATAGTTTACTTCCTTTTAACTTGCCAGCCCTCCTTAAAAGTTGTCCAAAACCTGAGTTTGCTCAAATCAAACAAGCAATCCATGAAAGATACATAATATACATCCACACATTGGCTACCTACAATCTAAAATGAATGACTAACGAATAAAAACTGAAATACAAGACATACAGACAAAGGCAAGTCCACTGTCTCATATAAAGCTATCAATAAAAAGACATACTTGGCCAAACCTTACTGATGAGTGAGAACTACTCACTCTGCACCCTAAGTACAGCCTCAAATTGCCCCTGGGGCCACCCTGCTACACTGCAGACTGATTGCCCAGAAACTTGGCTCTGCTGGAAGAAGGAAAAGAAATAAAAATCCAAAGTAAAAGTAGTCCTAAAAAGTTACGCACATTTTCCTGGGCTAAACTAACAATAATCAGTTATCTGACAGCCAACTACGGCTAAAGAGCCATGTTGTTTTTAAATAATCTTCCATATTTTTGCATTGCACGTACTGAAGACAATGCAAATACTCATTTTACTATGACTAGCTGTCAGGGGTTTTGTTTGGCTAAAGAAGACCTCAGAAATTGCTTAGTACAACCAAACACAAGGAAAGAGTTTCTCAGTCACAGTAAAGGAAGTAATGAAGCTTGCAGGAACAAACCCTAAATCATTAAATTATAAATAACAAGAAGAATTAAAGAGTAAATATTCATGCGTTGAAGCTTTGCAGATAGGAGCATCATGACTAATTATTCCAGTGATCATTTAAACAGGGAATTAAGACAGATTAGAAGCAACAGTAAAATAAAGCTCACAAATACATGCATGAATGCAGATAATTGCCATAAATACCATATGAATATTTAATGCAATTATTAAGTCATTAATGAAGGTCAGATACAATCTGATTTTTGCATTTAAATGACCAACAGAGGAACTCCAGATCTTCAAATTCTTTTTTCTTTTAATTTCATAATTCAGGAGTAAAAGGTCACTCATTCAGATGCAGAAATTATCATTGATTGTAAAGGGTGAGAAGCAACAAAGGAACCAAAAATAGCGTTAGGAAATGTTATTCAACTAGTAAACACTCAGCAAATCCAAACCACAGAAGAAATTCTTACAAACAAACAAAGGAAAGAAAAGAAACAATAAGCAAAATAAATAATGGAATTGTTACTTTAGTTTTGAGGAATAGAGAGGAAAGGAAATAAACATTAGGAAACTAAAAAAGTGAAACAGTTACTTTAATGTAGAATTGTATGACTTTTCTTTGTACGCTCAGGCTTCTTTATGCACCTATGAAAGTAATGTCATTTATTTATAAAAGTATAACAAATTGTCTATAACATGCTGTAGGCACACAAAGGAATTAATTCATTAATGCTAAAAGACTATTTAAGATCATTTCCATGCTTATATAATTTCTCATCATTTGTTTCAAAAAGGAACTTCCACCACATCTTATTTGTTAGTATTCAGTAGCACAGAATTGCTGGAGGGCGCTTCTAGAGCTGAAGAGCAGGCAATTAACACAAAAAGAAATAGCCAAAGGAGAAACTATTGCCATATCTCAGCCCTCTGAATCTTCGTCTGATGTTTGGGAAGGAAACAGCAGATAGTGCAGATGGTGGAAGATAGAAACCTTCCCTGTACAGGCTTCAGCTAACTAGTGAACACAATGTAGGAACTTGCAATTTCTGAACAGGTAAGTGGAGAAAAGCAGCCCATGGAGAGAGATCGCCTTCCAGCCTCTCATCGATTAACACTAAGAGCAAAAATTCTGGATATTTGGATTACATCCCCCAGTGACATATAAATGCAAGTGTGTACTGTGCCTCAGATGTAAAGCATGCCTACCATATTCTTATTTCATAGAGCTTTTGAAGGGACTTGGTCAGTAGAACAACGCAGATCTAGGCTGAAAAAGCCACAATGTACAGATATGACTGTAATGACATACAGTTTTGCCTTCATATTCCCAGACAAGACTAGATGTCCTTTTTTGTCTTAGCAGTAGGAAAGTAAGGGGAGTACCTCTGCTATACAGCAATGCAAGTGTGTGGTATTTCTGAAACACTGACTATTTTGCAATTATCCCAAGTCAGGAAATGTTGCACTGTACTGTATCTTTTTCTTTTAAAATTATCTATTACATGAGCATTAAGAGGATCGCTGTACTCGCATACACAACTGACTTCATAACATACCGAGGATTTTATTCATTCTCTCATATGAATTTTTTAATGAAAAGATGGCTAATTGCAAAGATGAACATTTTAACATTTTCAGGCTATCTTTGCCTTGCTCCCCCTTCTGCAATAGAGCTTGAGGTCCACTGCAATTAACTCAAAGATCTGTTGCTGTTTTACTGGATTAATTTGATCACAGGCTGTAGTAGCAACAAGGAAAACTGTACAGGTAGCTTGCAGCTAAACCGTGAGGATACCAGTGACCATTTTGCTAACCAAAGACCACGTGGTATCCTAAAAGACTTGTTCTAGAGACAGAATATTTCAAAAAGCTTCTCAAACTGCCAGGTTACTGGGGTGAAGGGGAAGAACAGTTTCCAACGAAAGCTTTCCTTGGGTGACAAGTTTGTTTTCATGCAATAATTGAGGAAACGAGGACTTCCTGCACAGCTGTCATAGTGTCCTTAGAGACGTTGTTTTAGGGCACTCTCCGTGCAATCAGTCCTTTGCTCCCTCTGAATTCTAGTCAATAGCAGTCAAAAGCAGATTACATTGTTGGGACTCTGCTGATACAATTAGCAGTCTGTAACAGCACACAGCATTCATGAGCCAGGTGATTTCTCCGTCTGTTGTCAGTCTCATATACAAATGTGAAACAGTTAAAAATTTTGCTTTTTTTCTCTTTAAAAATCCACCAATGATTACAAAGCATCTCCACAGCTTGCAAATCAAATTAAAACTACATAATCTTATAAAGCACCAGGCTAATTTTAGACCTAAATTCTAAAGAGATCTGCAGTTATTCCTGTTACCTGTCAGCAGCCAGGATCTCCAGGGCATTTGTAACATTTTAATGTTCACTAACTTGGACAACTTACCCTCTTGTGAAATGCACTGAAACACTGGATAAAAAACAGATCCTGAAACTACTTCGTGAGTCATAAATTAACAAGAAGTCTGTTGGCCTGAAATTTTAAACCTTTTATAAACTCCCTGAACTCATGTGGTCTACAAACCTGGCCATCTGCTTATATGCTTCTTCTGCCACTGCAAAGATATGTGGATCCATATCCCCCATATTTTGGCCACTGTACGCATTGATGATATCTTCGCCATAGATAGGCAGTTGTTCATAAGGATTGATGGCCACTAAGACGATACCTACACAAAGAAAATAAAACAAAGGGAGTTATTAACAGTTGTCTCAAAATAATTTTTAAAAAATGGGTTTAACATCAACTATTGTTCTAATCTTTCTAAAAATATTAACTAGAGAAGAATAACCCACACGCTTTATATTGCTGATTTCAATAGATATTTATCCTGACCTTGGTTTTGTGCACAAAAAGTAGAATAAGTTTACTTCTATCCTACTTCAGGGCATACATCAGGAACAGCTTTTTACTCCACTTCTCCACCCACCTGTTCTAAAGCTAGCATGCATGAAACCACACCACCAGATTCAGAGTGCATCCACTCCTAATACAGCATACAGTGCGGTACATTGATCAGCGTGCAATGCATTCCCCCTTTAACTGTAAAGGTACCTGGATTTGTGAATTACAGCTGCTAAATGGCCTCACCAGCATTTTGTTATGTACACTGCGTTAACCCTTCAGGAGCTACGCTGAACCCAGGACACCCCTACAGTTTTTGTTACAAAGAACAAAGTAGAGTCGTGGTGTAACGTGGATGGCTTTACCAGGGGGCAGGAACAACCTCCTGCCTGTAGGACACTTCTGACAGGGGTCAAAAGAATACATCACATGGGGCTGACACACAGAGGCACGCAGTCAAGTCAGGAAATTAATTACACCTCTAGAAGGCACCACAGGATCCACGTGCTGTTATGTCTATATGTGGAACTTCTTACCCCTTCCACCTTCTAGTTTTTCAACCTTTTTTATGCCAATCATCACCACAGCACTTCTAAATTCACACCATCCTTTTGCTCTCCCAAAACAGACCACCTCCAACTCCCTCCTCTTTCACAGAAAAACTCAGTCTTAATCCGTACATCTTTCCTACCCACAAAGTGACATCTGAAGTGGCTTTGGTCCAATTTTCTCTTCCACAAGAAATGGGGATTTCTCTGCCCACAGAGAGGGTCTGAACAAGAACTACTGACACTCTTCTCTTCTGCAGTATTTACTGTGGGCAGGGAACACTTATTTGCTCCATGCAGAAGTGAAATCACTGATCACTGACACATGAGACCCGGCCATTCCAGGCAAAATCTGCTCTCTTGACAGGGCAATTCTTCCTCATCTTAACACGTGATATAAGCAGGAAACAAAAAAAAGAAAAGAAAAAACTCTAATTTTAACTGCAGCCCACTTTAAAAAATACGACCTCTTCTTATATTTGTATTTCAAGGTGCTCGTGGCTGCATAACATCTGCAGCAAGCATGCTATAGGCACTCCTTGGACAACACATCCCTCAGTACCCGTGCTGAAAGCATTTCCACAGCATTCAGCGCATTTCTAAATTTACCCAGAAATTCACACAGGCGCACACTTCCTCAGGGCTCCCAGCCCTCTGCTCTGAGCAGATTAGTGCTGTGATTTCTATCTCAGGAACTTTCCATGCAGAGCTGGGAGAAGGGAAGTGAAAGCATCTGTAATCTGCCTCTGCTGCTGTGAATATCACCCCATTTTTAAATCCTGACATGTATTTATAAATCGAACACCAACCGTAGCAAAAACATTCAACGTACTTTTCAAAAAAGAGACCGGAGAGACCTTGATGTATTTCCTCAACTATAATGCAAGTTACAGGTCTGGGCACGCCTATCCAACCCCTGCCAGTGTTTTTCCACCAAATGACTTCACCCAAATGACTCAGTAACTCAAGTTAAAAGTCGCTGTAAAAATGTGTGCCAAGCGTAACGCTGTAATGACAAGCCAAAAAGGAAAAGGGGTGCGGGAATACAGGAGCTCCGTGCTAGTAGACACCGCAGTGCCCGTCAGGTACACTGGGAGTCAGCAGCTGGGGGCTGGAGCGGGCCTCCGAGCAGCCCAAGGTGCTCAGAGCTGCTCCTGGCACCACCAGCCATGTCCCCAGGCCTCAGGGAGCCAGGCCAGGGCAGGAGAGCAGCGAGCAGCCAGCCCAGCAGCCGCCAAACCAGCAGCCCCAGCCTGGCCTTCCACAGGCTGATCTTAGCATCCCTAACGTGCCTGCAGCACAGCAATGGCAGCGTGCGTGGAGGATCAGGACGGGCTGCAAATCCAAGTCAGGAGAGCTCAGTTTGGGACATCAGAGTGGCTACAAATGATGGCTGTAAAGGCAAACACTGGGAAGAGGTGGTGTTCTAGGGACCTGTGATGCTGCCAGCAGGAATGCCTGCAAATTCTGCAGTATAAACAACTGGGAAGCACCTCTGGATCCTGATGTTCCACGAGGATCTGCCTGCACACAGGAACGCTTAATCCTTTCTTCTCAGCATGCTTCAGTGACACATGCCAAGCCATACGGCCTCAGGATTCACAGACCTGCTTCAGTACCAAACATGAGCCACATTATGACTCCTGGTTTCACCAGTAACGAGCTACTGCCAGGCGCAGCGATGAGAACCGACTGCATTTTACCTGCGCTCAGTCCAAGCCACTAAGCTGGCTCTGCAGCAGCAGGAACTGCAGGTTTAGCTCTGGCACTGAGGGCCGGATGAGGCTCTCTGCAGCAGTGCTCCCGTGGGAGCGGGCGCATGTGCCTGGCTCAGCTAATTAGCCAGGTCTGCTAATTCACCAGCACTTGTTCCAATACTCACACCACACAGCTGATGTTTGTCAGCACTTCTGTGCAGTGCTGCTTGTTACCAAAGCGTGCATAGCACAGTGGCAATGGAGGAGTCCCTGTGGGACTGCTCATTGTAGGGCAGGTGGGCTAGGTGACCTTTAAGGCTCCCTTCCAACTCGAATAGTTCTAGGAGCCTATGACTCCATGTCTTCCCATAGAGAAAGGGACGTGTGCTAGACAACCCAGCCTGCCCCATGCCAACAGCCTTTGGCACTGAGGCAGTAATGGATGGGCTCCTAAAGACTCTTGAGCTTGCACACATATTCAAAGAGACTTAAAAAAGCCATGCAAAACTTCAGACAATTCCCTCCTGCTTCTGGCTATGCTGGCAAAAACGAACCCTTGAATTCAAAGCTGCAGCCCCATGACAAGTCTCCAATATATTAAAGGACTTAATTGCAGCAGTGGCTGGCAAAATCAACAAGTTACCGCCATCTGGAAATAACCAGAACAAGCGAGGCAGGAATTATGCGCTTTCTATGGAACTTTTAAATCAGTCTACCTCCCAGGATAATAATTCTGAATAATTCATATATAACTTATTTTTACTTCCACTAAATGGTATTGCTGTTTTTATAAGAAATATTATGGCCCTTCCCACATTGTGTGTGCTTTCACTCCTGTAGTTACAAGAAATTTTGTTACTTTTTGTTACTCTTTTTGCCATTCTTCTAACATATACCCAAAGTAAGTGTGGCCAATTCTTTCATTTTGAAAGTATTCACCCATCTGTGGATAAACCAGATTTAATGCAAACACTTTCTTAACTTATTAAAGTTTTCTGTCCTTCGCAACAGGCAGTATTTATACATCTGAGCTAACAGCAATATTTACTGAGTTTTGATCAGTCATAGCAGTTTTTCCACACAGGCAGTCAGATTTTCCCTTGTAACCCTTCAGCTTTCTTCATTAATTCTTCATTCCATACTCTCAACAGTAAAACAAAACAATAAATCAGCTCTGGATTTCTGGTGACAGGCTGCCTTGAAATTAAGAAATCGGGAGTTCTTCAGTTTAAAAGTCTGGGTTACCTCAAAGTGAAATTGTAAAGAATTTAATATCCATTCAACTTATCACGCTAAGAAAAGAAAAACTGAATTAATTGCTAGGGCCATGGAAATTCATCCATTCCCAATCTAGTTCTGCTGGTTGAGGATAGCGTTACCATAATTCTCTTGGTGGATTAAAGCATTTTTTAATCTCCTTTGGGCTAAATCAACTGGGTGAGCTCAAATCACCTTCACCGAGTATTTAACCTAACCTGGCTAATGCCAGAACCAGAATAAGGAGGCATATACAATTACTTTAACAGGCAGAACTCCAAGACAATGATCTTCTGAAGAGGGGAAATAACATATGCTAAGGACAGAAACGGATAGTGATTTGGAAAGTGACTGTCCTTGGCCAAAGGATCAGGTTTTCAAAGGCTTTATTTTACTTGGTGTACAGCATAATGTCTATATGCCCACCATCCAAGACAACAAACGCACAGCACACCGTACTCTTTGGTTCATCAGCTGGTGTAAGAACTCACTCACCTGCACTGTGACCAGCTGAAACTCCCACAGTGCCCAGTCCACATATTTCTACCTCACCCACCATGCGTCTCACAGAAGCATCACTTGGTACTGGGGAGCAGAAGGGCTGATCAAGCTCAGCAATCCCAAATCACTGAACTCCATGAGCTGCTAAAAGCTCTCCAGTCTTAGGAGAAACTATGTAACATCGGCCAAACCCACACCTAAAGCAGCACTAGGACAAGCATAAAAACAACTTGTCTTCTCAAACAGCAAAACAAAACCAGCAGGCAACACACTCCTTTAGAAAGCCTGTCACAGGATGCTAAACATAATCCATGTTTACAAGCAAACAAAACACAAACCGGGCAGACTGTCTCACAGGACAGGCATGGCTGTACTTGCAGACACTACACTCATAAACTGGAAACTATTTACAAGGTCGAGTCGCCCTTTCACTGAACACTCCCCCACCAGGAGCTTTGCCACGGGGACACTAGGGACAGAAATGTGGGCTCTGTCCAAGACAGCAGAGCTGAGAAGTCTGGGGATTAAAACGTACCCTCAGAAGGGGCTGCCCAGAGTGGCTGCAGGGTCTCCACCACTGGAGATACTCCAACCCTCAGATACTTTGACTGGTCAAAGCCCCGAGCAACCCATTCTCATCAGATCTGTTTGTAAGAAGGGAAGTCTTCCTGGAAGACTCCCAGAGGTCCCTTCTAGCCTAAATCATCTGGTGCCTGTGGTCACGCTCTGTGTGACAGGATGAGACACAGGTACGTATCATCTCCCACACCTACGGGAATGAAGGCTGCCAGCAAGCAGAAGGAGGCAAAGTCTGATTCAGGCCCCCATGGTCCGGACGCTGCTCAGAGCAGGACTGGGAACAGATGCCAGCATTCTGCTGGGCTCCCACAGATTAGGAACAGCTGGCATGAGCAAAAGATGGCACGACACTAATGCCTGTGCTCTGGCCATCATCAAGTGCCTAACATGCTGCTTGCCGTTGTTCTCCACACCCTTCATCATGGTGGAGATGTAACAATGTCCAGAACAGGAAAATCTGACTCGTGGCACGTTCCACCTGCAGACCAGGACAGGACAAGGCCTTATAATGCAAAATAGAAATTTCTACTTCAGATACCAGCAGCCACGATTTGCTGCTATCCCTCAAAGGCCATCCTGCAACATGACATCCACAGCCTTGTGAAAGCCTACTCTACTGCCTGCAAAGAGGGACAAAGCACAATGAAATCATGAACAGCAAGTCCAATGTATGGTAACATCAAGAAGGCTCAATATCCTCTGGCATGCAGTAACAAGAACTGGAACTGTCCTACAAACATTTGATTAGAAACAAAGTTAAATTGTGTATTTAAAAAGAAATCATGGGGCATGTTTTCTGCTGGCATAAACTGAGCTCTGATGAATATGCAAACAGTAATTTAACTACATGTACTGGAAGAATGTGTCTTTGTTTTAATCAGACAATCACAAGAAGGAAATTTTTAGTATCTCACTTCCAGGAATCACATCATCATATTATGTTTTCTTTCACTCAGACCAAAATGTTAAAAAAACAACAACAACAAAGCCTAATGACTTAAACTGTTTCCTATGCACTACCACAATGTCCAAAATACAAGCAAACTAAAGAAATATTTGAAAAGTTATCAGACTGAAAATAATGAAAGCTTATATTAAGAAGTTAAAAATGTGTTTTGACTAAAAACTAAAATTTAAAAGAAACATGTGCACGCAAGCCCAAAATCATTAAGCCTAAACTATCTCTCAGTGCATCCTTAAAACAGACAACTCAGCTGCAATTTTGTCCCTACAATGAAGTGCTTGTTGAAGTAACTTCCCCGCAGTTTGGCTGTCTGAAAATATTACAGGCATTACAGCTTTAGGTAACCTCTACTGTGATCTAAAAGGTATTTTTAAACTTCACACTGTTCATGACTGTGAATAGACAAGCATCAGCTCATGCACTGTTACAAATGCACTCTCATAGTTCCACTGACTGGAAAACACAAAAAGGAAAATAAAGGGATATCTTCAGTACAAAGGTATGGCAGCTCAATACAGATGGAGGCAATCAAAGGCAGGAAGCAATAAATCCATCAAGCAGCAAGGCTAAACTCCTACATCTGCAGCGTGTGAAGCTCTCCTCCAGCCAATGCCTACCTACGCATGCCTAGGGGAACAACAGTCAGCAAGGAATCCCATGGCTAAAATCGTTGAATACAAATTATATAAACAGAGTTTACTGGGAAGCTAGAGGAACATCAAGTAAAG
This sequence comes from Numida meleagris, assembly GCF_002078875.1. Taxonomy (NCBI): domain Eukaryota; kingdom Metazoa; phylum Chordata; class Aves; order Galliformes; family Numididae; genus Numida; species Numida meleagris. Next base: position 8,253,915 of record NC_034417.1, on the reverse strand, counting down.
TCAATTTTCTCTAAGCCTTAATACTTTCAAGCCTACTTGATGCACTCACTGACCACAAACACGGGGACTTTCACAAGAATAGCCCAACCTACCCCATCATTAAGTTAAAAGTACACATTTCAATAATAAACTTTTCCTGTCTACTGAAGTCTCTGTGAAGATTACAGGATAAAAAAAGACAGTACTTGCCACAATAGGTATAAATGAGTTTAGAGTCTATAAATCGAACTTTGAGGTTGTGTAGAACAGCAGGTTCGTGGAGATAACTGAGCGCAGTGAGGTCATTTTCACCAACGAGGATGTCAGGGTTTCGCAAGGGGGGAAGTTCCTTGGTCTTCGGATCGAGGCAATATTCTAGGTCCTGAAAATCAAATGGAATCACACGTTGAAGGAATTGTTGCTTACACCTCTTCATTCAATCCCTCCCACCATTCTTCCCAGCAAAACATTCACAAGGTATAAAAACACAAGATAACAATTACATTGTCTGGTGATTTGGGTTAGCAGTTTGTTCTCCAAAAGTTCCCAAAGGGGTTTTCTACACGCAATGGGCAACAATAAATGTATTTCATCTTTTTAAACAATTACTTAAACAAATGCCTTGCTTTTGCTGCCAAATCTTTTTATTAAATAAACTGAAATGTGTTTTATCACAAATCTAATTAGTTCTTCATATTATTTTCCTCTTGAGCAGGACAGAGGAAATAAATTTCCATCAGCCTACAGCCAGCTTTACATACAATAACAAGACACAAGAACGCTGACAAGCACAAGAATGTTATGAAAACACAAATTGAAAAAAACGCTACTTATAATTTACACAGATTTATGCAAATTAATCTCTAGTGTAGATGTTTTAATTGCATCTGTCTCTGGAGGAAACAATACTTCATTTACCTGGCATTCTCTTGTCCCAGTACAAAGTGTCTTAACTGGCAAACATCAGTATTCTACCACATTCAATATGCAAGTGTGCAGCATCGCTGCACAGTCTGGAATGTGGAGGGTGGAGCAAAACTGATCTTGTCTGATTGAAAAGGTTGTGCTCAGTTTGCCATATCAGAAATATGAGTGAGTCAAAGAATGAAATTCATTCAAGTAAAGTGTTTTAACTTAGGAGCTATTCTATACATATAATCTGCTCATTTTACTTAATTATTATGTAGACCTCCATCTGAAAATAGCATGTAAGCTGCCCACTGGTAAGAAGAAATTAAAAATAAATCTTTGAACTACTGCAGGAGATCTTTATTTTCTATGAGAAGACCCGAAGGACCACTTCCATTATACACTAACATTAAATAATCATTTAAATGGAATAAGAAAAAATAAACAGGCCTTCACCGCAAGGATGTGATCTTTTCATAGAGATGTCATCCCTTCCCTACACAGCACACCGTACCATTCTGGCAACGCTCTCAAACCTTGCCCCGTCCTATCGATATTAACTTTCTCATGGCTATGCTCAACTTGAAAGTCACCATTTCTTTCTGCAGCACTATTCTCCTTGTGGCCCACTGGTGTATCAACCAGGGTTACAGCTTTAACAGCATAGGTAGAAAAAATATATATACAACTGAATAATTCAGACAGCTGGATATAACCAATATCTTTGTTATCTTAGTTTTTTAAAAAAATCAGGCAAAATGGAATTCTGTAAATAAACATAATTTGTCACAGAAAAAGTACGACTCAAGATCTGTGGTCAAGAATAATTGCACATATATAAATAGGGCTCTAGTTTAACAACATCACTTCCTGTGTTAGATACATCAGTCTCCCACGAACAATCAGTGAGAATTTAACATGCAGACCTACCTTGCCCTCTTCAAGTCGAAGCTGAAGAACTTTATCTCCAGGTTTATAATCTTTCAGAAGTTCTGCTGACTTCCAGACCTCCTCTGGGTCAGGGATCCAAACCCTCGCATACTGCAATATAAAAACAACAGGAAAAGATCAGTGAATTCTTGAAGCAATATCAATAAATCATCAACATATATGATACCAAAATCTTTTTTTTCCCCCTTTTTTAAATACATCTGTTTATAGCCAAACGTTTAAGCGAAAGATAAATTGGTTAGCACAGAGGAAGTGACTAAGTTATTCTGTTGACACAAGGCTACATACATGTTGCCTTCACTGCCTTTCTGCAGAAAGAAAAAGCCATTTCCTATGCAAAATAATGTTCCAAGACACACATTCATTGCTGAAAATCAATAAAATAAACTACTTGTGTTTACAGAAGTCAAAAACTTGGCTACCAAAAAATCACTTAAGAGTAGCTCTTCCGAGCAGATTGTAAATGCATTTGCAGCATAAGATTGTACAGTAACAGCTGTTATTATGTGTTAGTTCATGGCAGTTAAAAACAGGGCAAGTTCAAAATGAATTGTCTCCAGAACGCCTAACGATAAAAACTGGAAAGATTTGTTTGAAAGTCTCTCCAAATAATAGAGAAGAAAAGTCTAATTCCAGTTGCCATTGTTTTCACCCAAGCCAAAGGAGCGGGCCTGCTCTCTGTCAGGCTCTTACAAGTGTCACACGTGTGCCAAACTCGTGCAGCTGCCTGGCTGTGTTCTCCAATGCCAAGTCATGGAAATGCCACAACAAAGAAGGATGGCTCATCTCGATGGCTTCCGTTTGGTGTGAGCTGACACGAACAATCCCTAACGACAGATTTTAGGAAACATCCTTGAATACAAGCCAAACCAAACAAAAAAGTCAAAAAATAAAAAAATAAAAAAGCACCATTTTCCTATTGCTCATGTTCAACACCCAAAATAAATTAAAAAATGAGCTGTGGAGTACTCAGTACAGGAGAGACATGGACCTGCTGGACCACGTCCAGAGGAGGGCCACAAAAACAACCCAAGGGATGGGACACCTCCCTTATGCGGACAGGCTGAGGGAGCTGGGGCTGTGCAGCCTGGAGAAGAGAAGGTTCCAGCAGCCTCCCAGTATCTACAGGGGGGCTATAAGAAGGGAGGAGACAGACTCTTTACTAGGGTCTGCTGTCACAGGACAAGGGGTAACAGTTTCAAATTAAAAGAGAGGAGATTTATTCTGGGTATAAGGAAGACTATTTTTTAACAATAAGGGTGGCGAGGCACTGGCCCATCCTTGGAAACATTCAAGGTCAGGCTGGCGGGGCTCTGAGCACCTGATGGGGCTGTCGGTGTCCCTGTTCATTGCAGGGGAGTTGGACCAGACGGCCCTTGAAGGTCCCCTCCTACTTCTGTGATTCTGACACCAGCTGCTGCAGTACTTTCCAGTTCTCTTTTGAGAGTGCATTAAGAACCCCGCCAAGACTGACAGAAAAGGTCCTGAAAGAGTTAAGATGGTTCTGAGTGTTCAATTAGTTATCAGCAAAAGGAAACTGGAGGAAACTATTCAAAACAAGGAGCTGCTTCCTTCCATTTGAGATCTGCAACAGAACTTCGCGCTGCCTTCTTGTTTTGGGGCAGGAGCGTGGCAGCGCACTCCCAGGTGCAGTCAGGCAGGTACCGCTCTGCACTGCCCCGGGCAGCACTGCTAACTCCAGCAAAAATACTGCAGCCCTTTTAATTACCAGGCTTCGACATCTCATTTGAAATACATGAAACTGCTGAGCGGCAGCGGCTGAGCCCCATGCATTTCTTCTTGCAAAATCAGGTGCACTCACTCCTTTCCGAGGCGCGGTCAGTGCCGTCACTTCGGCGCTGGTATTTGTTGCAGTGTTACTGAGAGCTGGGCTGGATTTCCCCCTCACCCTTAGGAACATCCTAAGCCTGGTCATGCCTCTCCTGAGTCCAGAGAAACCACACGAATAGCAATGATTATGAGAGCTTTCAAAAGAAAAGCAACCCCACAATAAATGAATATACAAAGTTATCAAAAGCAAAACTGTGGTGCCTGGAAGTATTTCAAGCTTCACAAGGTAACTCACTTCCCATGCTTTGCAGCCCTCCATCTGGGAAGCTCCCCCTCCCGACAGGTGCATGCCATGAGTAACCTGGTTCTCTTCATAGAGTGAAAGCAGACAAAGAATGAAATGAGGGTTTAAAAATGCACTTCTGCTGTTTCCACTAAAGAACACCTTCTCTTCACTTGCTCTTCAAACAAGAGATTCACTGTAACACCAGATGCACATACACCCAACCTATCCCAGAGCACCTGTTGGCAGAACTTCTCTTAACTGAAACCCCAAAGCCCGCCGGAGGCTGGGGAAGTTTCTCAGCTTAACACAAAGACACCACCCTATCAGTCACAGCTGAAGACAAAATGTGCATGGACTGCACTTAGTCCAATGTTTATGACTTTTTATTCCCTCAACTAAAGCAGCAGTTCCTCACCTACACTATTTCTGATGGGAAACCACAAAGAAAAGGTAATACAGAAGAGCTAAGCTACAAATACCATCTAGATAGAAGGGCCAGCAGGCTGGTCACACAAAGTTTTTCCAGTGTTAAAAAGGCAGCAGCCTTGAAAGACACAAACTTTAACTTCAGGCAGCAAATGTTGCACAGCAGTTTCTAATTATGTGATCTATGCCAGAATGAAATAGGCACCTCTAATTTATTCTGCCGAAACTGTACATTTTCTACTGTCTACAGAAAGGAGGGAGAAAGCAGAAAACAGATCACCATAGAAACTGGGTTACTAGAGACAGCTGAATCTTCCACATGACATAACCTCACAGATGCTAAAGTCATCCCTAAGAGCACTAAGCTGTAGCATCACTGCCTAGCCTAAAATCCCAGCCAAAGAAACACCTGGTAAAAAGAGCAAGTAGGAGTAAAGAGAAAGATAGTCCTAACCAGAAGCGGTGAATCATTTCTCAGCATTCTCACCTCACTAACTTAGCAGAATGGTTTGCAAAATCAGATTTTCATTCTATCTTTTGCATAATCCATTGATGGTAAAATTCCATGGCCATAAAGCCTTTCATGTGCTCCAAGCCTAAGCAGAAGGCAAAGAACCGACACCGGTGGAAACAAGACCAAGGTTGTCTGGGAAGTGTGTTACTCTGGTATGCCTAATATTCATCCTCACTTACTGACATACAAAAGCAAGCTTATGCCTACATTAAAATAAGATGAAAACATGATAAACTTCTAGTGACAATGAATTACAAATTGATCTTCTGAAAAGGGGAGGAAATTCTAGCCAAAAATAACACTGAAATTGCAGTAAAAATGACAGCAAGAATCAAAGTAACTTTACTGAAATTGTGCTCGATGAACTAGAATGAAAACATTGATAGGGAGATAACAGCTCGATTGACTCAAGGAAAAGCAGTGAATGAAGTTTTAGGAAAACACGGCTGTAGCTCACTCTAAACTAGCTTCAGAAACCATCAGAATGAATAGGAAGCACGTTGATGAGATAGCTGTGAATTCAAAAGGAAAAAGAAATAACTGAATACATATAAACAGGGTTATATCAAAACTAAATTTCTTGCCTAGACTCTTCCAGCCTCAGCAGTGATGCCAAACACCATCACCTGCACAGTCACACGGACGGACGGAACCACCAGGCTCCATGCTGGAAGGACAGCGTGGGCTGCTGCAAGGCAGTACGCAGGGCTATGGATAGGATGGCTCCGGGAGAGTTCTCAGCAGAACAAAAAGACAAGGCCATGTTTTCATTCCTCACTGGCGGGTCAGAAATTTCACTGCATTATCAGAATTTCATATAATAAGAAAATATAATAGAAGATTGCTACGTTCTCTAATACCTCATGATTTCATCCTAGATCACATGAACAAATCAGCAGACTATAACAATTATCTATCAAATGAGACCATATGACTCACAAAGCTTCTCTTCTGAGATATTAACCTCTTGAAGCACAAATTGACATTGCTGACAGAACAGAATTAGAAATGCAAGCAGCCCAGCATTGGCTTCAGCAGTCAGATTTCCACTTCCCTTGCATAACCACAATTATTGCAGGAGGTACAGCTATTTGTCCAGCTTAGCAGCTCTTCTGAGATGCACTGAAAGACGTCACAAGGTGATCTATACCCTAACAAAAACAAACGGGAAATTTCAACCCAACAAAGCCGTCCCTAGCTTCTAAGACCTGCCCTTATACTTGATCTCCTATGGCTTTCACTTTAGCAAAGATGACCGAGTTTTTCATCTACAGACAGCCTTAAAACCCACAGCTTTCAGGTGCTAATCATGAAAAACTTATGACAGGCATTACCTCTTCCTCCTTCACGAATGACCTTATTTTGGGGTAGGAACAAAGCAGTTCGTTAGTGTCTGGATCAAAGAGATACTGGCAGAATGAGCTGAAGAAGGTGATGGAATAGCAACAGCCCAATTGGACCAAACTCCTGCAGCGTGAGCCTGTTGCTAGCTCTGAGCATGGCCACCTGGAGAGAACAGTCTGCATCATTAAGGGAGGAAAAGGAAAAGTGCCTGTTAGCAAGGCACAGCTACAAGGCAGACCAAAAGCTGTGAAAGGTTGTGTGAAACAGCTGAACTTAACTATGGAAAATGCTTACTTAGTAGAATAGGATTTTCCAGGCTGTGCAATGTCCTTGGGTAGGATTGGTCTGAAAACCATTGATGATGCTCTTGGAATAATTAGCTTTCAGCCTGCATTCTCCCTTACACTGATCTCACCATGCCAACACCACGGGTGGCAATTCTGAGCCTAAAAGCACTTGGAAAAACTCTCTCTTTTGTACTAATAACACAAGCAGATGCATGTCCAGGTGAGTAACAGGCTTAAACACAAGTCTTAACTTGACCTAGATCATATGCAGAGATCCTGATCAGTAACACGGGAGGCAGCAGCAGGTCCCAGTTCTCCCAGTGCTGAAACCAGTGTGATTTTTGCAGTCCTCCCATACAGATGCAATCCCAAGGAAGCACTGCATTTGTAGTAACAAAGCATTGCCGCTGGTTGCAGTACAAAAAGAAAGACAAGACTTTACTGTCCTGTTAGAAAAATGGCAAGTAACCAGGAAGGATCAGAGAGTAGCCAAGGACTTCGCTTCCATGACAAGCAGGATGCAAAACCTCTGAGCAACTCATCTAAATTCTTGTTATGACCTGAGGGAAACGGCATAATTAACTTTCCAACAGAATCACAACAAAAATTATTGATCTTCTTAACAGTAGTAGCACTCTTTTGGCATGGAATGTATTTCCTGTCTCGTTGCTCAGCAACAGCCATTTCTATACCTCTTGTACAGTTTAGGACCTAATATTTATTATGTATTAGCTTAAAAAGACATTAATATTATATATAGTGGGGAGAACATCAGTGACCATTTATATTAATGCTTTATATGTCAAATAATCTCACATAAGATATTTCTCTAATAGGAAGACTAAAAGACTACCACATAAATCTCTAACTCACAGGAAATTTCTCTCCCCAAGGTTCCCCAAACTTTTCAGTTATTATTAATATCTGAGTTTCTTAGAACTGCTGAACTCTGCAGATATCTTGACTAATATACAATCAATTTTCTTCTGCATCTAAAACATATTTTGCACATTTTTTAAGGGTCAAAGAGAATTCAGCTAAATACTTCTGCCTGAAACTTCTGCAGTTCTCATTCCAGGCTTGCAGGGTGAATAAGCAGTCCTGCATTCTAACAGCTCTTTGTTGCCTTATAGCTAGGAAATCACCACTTCTCTCTCAGACCTCATTACTCGCACATAGTTATGATAGTAAATAAGGAAAAGAGTTCTAAATTTTTATTGGACTTTACTGCTATATATCCTTATGAGATCAGTAAATTAAATGAAACAGAAGGTCAAGTCTCACTGGTGCCTCGTCACACAGTTTGTTTGTAACACTCTGCATAGTCAGCCCTTCCATATACCCAAGGACTGCTAAACTGGTGAACTCAGGAGTCTGAAGGAATCATTCAGACCAACAGCTCCTTCTGCTAACAGCAGTGTAATGCATTTTAAGGCCAATTTCAAAACGCTGAACTTTAAGATGTGTCTTTGAGCTTAAATAAGCTGAAACTTCCTCCTATAGAAAAGTTACACTGATATCCTGAGATGCTCTCACATACAGCTTTCACTGAACTCCATAGATCGACATCATCTTTAAGGGTTACATAAGCAGAACTAGGAAAGGGATGGAAAAACAACGTACCATAAAGCCCTGGGACAGCATGGTACCCCCGGGACCAGAATGGCAGATGGGAGTCCTGGGGCCCGCAGGCGGCCGCTGTGCGACTATTAATATGCACCCAGGGAGTGACTTACAAACTCATCCTGAGATAAACAAGTAGAAAACGAGTCGTGAACAACATCAAGTGATGCCACCAAACGTTGCAGTCGTCTAACCAGGCCTCTGAGACACCTCCGAGCTGGTAAAGGTCAAACGCAGGGACAGGCCAGAGCAGCAAAAAAATACCACAGAACAGCGGTTCTCCTCAAGAACAAGAGCAAATGAAGAGTGAACTCCAAAGAACAGAGCAGCACAGCCATGAAACCAATAACTGCCAGAGGTCTCTGTGTGTTTAACTAGCACAATCACTGCAGAGATGAATTTAAGAAAAAACAACGTAACAGTTGGGGCATATAAACCAAGTGTAGCAGCTTGGCTCCCTCACTGCAGAGCTAATCAGCAGGGCAGGCTCTTCTGAAGGTTGCTCCAGGTGAAACTAAAAGCTGAAACATGAATACGTAATTGTATGCAGAGGTGAATGTGTTATGCCTGCATCTCCCTCTCCGCTAACCATCGCCCCAAGCTAGCAGCCACACCGCAGCAGGGAGTCACTGCCACTCTGCCACAGCTCCAGCGACCAAAGAGGCCTACAAAGATGGAGGAGGGTCTAAGGACACAGTGTGTGAGGAGCGGCCGAGTCCCTGCGCTTGCTCAGAGCAGAGGAGCTGAGGGGAGGCCTATGGCAGCTGCAGCTCCTCACAGGGAGCGGAGGGCAGCGCTGAGCTCTGCTCTATGAGGGTGGTGACAGGGCCTGAGGGAACAGACAGCATGGAGCTGTGTCAGGGGATGGTTGGGGGTTAGGGAAAGGCTCTGCACCAGAGGGGCAGATTGGTGTCTGCAGCACGCAGGGCTAAGCATGTAAGACACTGCACCCTTTCCTTTCCTGCATGCAGGGAAACTGCTTCCACTGAAGGTCTTTTCTAAAATATATTTTAAAATATTTTTAAATATTTATTTAAAGTATTCTTTGTATTTAGGACCCGGTCACTTGTGAAAACTCCTACCTTGTCAAGCGTGTCTTTGGTACAAGGTACAAACAAAATGGGCCTGAGCTATGAGTATCCCACCAAGAACCACTGCAGTACAATTTAAAATTGCTCGTTAGCCATTGGGAAAATGTCCATCAACTCACATTTACATGAAACTTTGCCTTACTTAGAAGTGATGCCAAAAAAAAGCTAAATCCCAAACCCAGGCTACATATGTATGCTACTACAGGCAATTCTGGTCACCAAACTAAAATGTAAGGTTTTTTTTCTTTAAATATTAAAATTATAGCAACATCTCTGCTGAAATCCAAAGAACATGATCCCCCTGGAAATCCACACACTGGGAGTGATATCAAACCATGAAACCTTTGCTTTGCACTGTCAAATCTATCAAAAAATAGTGAATCTATCAAAAAATGTTCTTCATCTTTAAAAGCATTACTTTCTACACTTCATGCTGACTGTACTTGACCTTCTCTTTAATGTCATAGGGAAAGATTTGGTTTATAATTAGTCATTACTATATCATACAACATACTAGCTATCAAACTGCTGCCCATTCAAACAACCCTCCAAGGTGCTGCGTGCAGTAGCAGCATTTACCAGCCCTTGCTTTGTTCCCCAGCTCCCCTTCCACACCTGGCTTCCCATCCTCCAGCAGCAGCCATCTTCAGCCAGCTGCTGAACTCTTGGTCTGTGCATTATTCAGTTGTGATGCCAGCAGCACAGACTGAACACCGCCACACAGCTCAGAGAAGTCACATGAAGTCCTGCTTTGGTATATTTTGAGTCTGACCACATGATGTTCCTGATAGGGTTTAATTAAGGTTGTATTACCAATTCCACAAAGCTAAAACACATTTTGCAATGTCCGCGCAGACGCTCGAAGCCCAGCACAGCCACACTGCTCCCAATGAAGCGTGAACGTTTCAGTCATCGCTTGAGGCACAAACAAACGTATAACCAACTTTTTGAATAAGCACAATAACCTCATCAAAAACATCGACTGGAGGCGTGATGCCTGTCCCCAGCTAAGCAACAGCCAACTGTGCTGAGTAAAGTTCTACCTGGTAAAACTCGAGTGTTGGTTCACACCCACAGAACGGGGTACACAGTGCAGTGTGTCTCAACCTCTGCCGTCAAAATGAAGGCCAATACAGAATTATAAGCTGGTGATTTCAAAAAGAAATTAATTACAAAACTGCCCCAAAGTACCTCCTAGCACATTCAACCTGAAAAACACGCTAGAGTTACGTCAGAGAGTTGCAGAATAGCGGCCACGAAAAAATTAAGGGCAAATGAAAAACTACAGCCATCCCCTGAATACTAAGCTAATGAAACAAGTTCCACTGAAGAAAGAATATGAGGAAAAGGCTGCATGACGTCACGCTTGTCTCCAGACCATGGAAGACCATCACGTCTCTTACAGATCTTTACACGATTACTTTTACATGACACTGATTTCAGTTCCTCGAGTTCTTACATGGATGTACTATCTTACAGAAGCATTTTTCAGTGATTTTGCCCAAAGCTCCTGGAAGGCTCACCTACGGCAGGCAGGACAACCACACCATTTTGTGCAATGCGCCGCACGACCCAAGCTGTGCCGAGGGAAGCTGGAGCTCCCAGCGCTGGTTGCAGCTGGTTGCCCATTTTAGGTTCATAGGCACTGAGAGAGGAAGCGTTGTCTTTTGTCTCAGTGTCAGTGCTTCAGCAGAGAGCCATCTGCATCTCTGGGATGAGATTATTTGGTGTATCTAGCACTCCCTTAGACAGGAAGGAGAAATAAAGGCTTGCATTGATGAGGCAGATGCACTGAGCCGTGCTGTGCTGCAGCACTGGAGTTTGAGACAAGGAGTTATTGAGAAAAAAGCAGCACGGCCGTGGCTGATCACCTGGCACACAGCGGCACAGACAGGTGAATATTTGGGTCCGGAAGGCATCTAGAGCACAGACAACTGCTGACTTACCTGTGAGCCAGACAGCAAAAAATGGAAGGAAAGACATCTGGTATAAACGCTGACAGTAGGCAAGGCTGTACTTTTCTGAGTACTTTTCTGTAAAGTTGGATCAAGTCCAAACAGTCCTTCTGGTTTCACTTGACAAAAAGTCACACAAAAAGTACAATACCTGCTGGGTGTTCTAAAAACCCAAAATGAATGACTGCAAACCACCGCATTAAGTTAGTGTGCAACTGGTTATTTTAGTTAAACTGTACAGAAGCTCCAGCTTGAGATGCAATTATATTAAAAGAGAGCTTTGACTGCCTTGGCCCAATTTACTCAGGGAAAACCAGTTTTACTCAGCTAACTCAGAGCAGAATTCAGCCATTACAGCCAAGTCTACACCACCAAAACCTCGCTGCAACACCGTAACACAACCTGACGTCAGTGAGCCCATTAACGGAGCCATATTTAGTCTCACCATCGTTCCATAGGTAATTAACAGCAAGTCCTCATGCAAGGAACTAGAAACGGCGTGAGCAACCTGAACAAGTTTTAGCACAGAGACAGCGGGCAGGGTGACGCCTGCCAGACATCCTCCACCGGGGCTGGGGAAGCCGAAAGCAGAACTGGGGCCAACAGCCGCGGCGGGGCCGAGATGTGCTCAGAGGGAACCGCGGCCTTTCTGCCTGCCCAGGGAGAGCCCAGAGGAAGCTCTGGGGCAGCCACTGCCGTATGGCCCGGCACCGCCAGCACCACTGCCCGCCTCGGTCAGCATGGAGAGCTCTGGCAAACAACAACGCTGTGTCAGAGAGAGGAGACAAATCAAAGCCGTTCACCACAGCTTAGATTTGTGCACTTAGCCTTAGAAAAAGGTGTACTCCACTACTTTCCCCTGCTAACACTGATAGCTGACCGTTCGCACATCCCTGACATCGCCCTCGGGTTTCAGTGATATGGCTGTTAGAACAAAGAGGTGCACTCTGACATCAAATTTGAGCAAATTCTGCTAGTACTCCTCATGTAAGACTCTTCTAAAGGAGACAGTGTCATAAACAATGAAATCATTGTCTGAAATGTTTGAAAATAGTCTTCCCTATATATCTCCAGATCATAAACCAAAACTCTATTTGCTTTAAACTCTTATTAATAAGCTATTACATGATCAGAGCGACAGTCTTCGCCTCTGTTAAAACCGAGAAAACAACCAAACATATTCTACTTACTTTAACGTACACATATTCTAGAACATCTATTTCCATCTTGTATCTCTTGTGACACAGATTTTCAGCACTTTCCAAGGCAGTTGTTTCCTTTCCAAGCAAAACAGGCTTAACCTCCATGGAAAATCTTTCTGTCTCTCTTGTCTTGCTGCACAGTAACTCATAAGGCAACTTGAGAATCTCAGCAAAACAGCTGAGGTCATCTGCTTTAAAGATATGTATGAATAACCCATGGAGTCTGCAGGGTAACGTGTGACATGCCATGCTGGGGCAATGAATTCCCTCATTGTTAGGCCGACCCATAATACTTTAGTTTCTCTCTCCAGCTCTACAAAGTGTCCTCCCATCAACCACTGAGCAATTGCAAAATTCTCTCGGCTTGTGATAATCAAATGGAAGAATTCAAAGGCACTGCGAGTAACAGCAGCAAGATTTCATGATTTTTCACAGCCATTTACAAAAGACCATATGGGGATGCAAATCCCTCAAATAAGTATCTTTTCTATATTTAGAACTAGGCTAGAAGCATGCAGTCTGCATCTAACCACACAGCAATCTTACGAAACTTTACCCGACAAGTCATATTTTCCCTCTGTGTTAACTACTTGCTATAAAGAGCGAATGAGAGCTCTTTAAAGCAGTGCTGCTTTAGCCTTTATATTTAATTTTAAAAACAAGACTCTCATCACACCAAAGCATAAGCAGCCTGGAAGAGTCTGCTCTCAGCCATCTCCGTTGTCTCATCTGAGCAAAGTAAACTCAGCAAGCCAATTATCCTGTTAATTACTGGTGGCAGATTTTATTTGATGTGAATTAACCTGAGAGCTTTACGGGCAACCATACCTGAATGATCTTGACTGCTTGTCCTCCAGCTCAGTCCTGATACTGTTCCCTCAGACCTACCACCACTGTGGTGACCTCTCACTGATATCTGCTCATCCTCTTTTTATCTCCTTTTCCCCTAACACTTTAAGAAGCTTTACCCCAGCCTGGAGGAGCTCCATGCCACAGTTACTCAAAGAACGTCTCCAACAGCACTTGCTATTGTCCCTCACTAAGCAGACAAAGAAATCAAATCCATGCCAATAAGGAAAACAGTGCAATGCTGGGGAGCTCAGGTGACCCACCTCGCCCAGCACTGCACGTCGGGCTGTTGCCTGCAGAAGGTTGGGGGAGAGGGCAATGCTGAGGACATGGGCAGCCCCGCTACCTCCCCGAGATGGTGAGGAGCCCGGAACACAGAAGTTCCTCCTGAAAATATGCTCTTGCTATTAAACGTTAAAACTGGGCTTTAAGCAGGTGATAACTTAGTGCAACACTGCATACGCAGAGCTTAACACCAAGAGCTTGGTGGGTGAGCATCCCAATGACATGTTTCCCTTTGTGTTCCCGCACAAATTATTCTGGGCAGGCAAACGATGGCAAAATTATTTCTCGGCAATAAGAGGAAATAGAAGGTCAAAGCCTTGCAGATGTACAGGCTTGATTTCAAAGCATAAAATTAAGCAATAGGATTACTCACACCAGTAAAGATAAAGCTTTGTAGAGGATCAGAGTTAAGCAAAGCCAGGGTTAAGCAAAGCCAAGTCATTCCGAGAACACGGAGGAAATGATGCAGTCCCAAGCAAAGGCTAACACAAAGCTCGGGCCTGGCACCGGGCTCTGCCCATAAAGTCCCTGGAAGCCTTCCTGCTAGCGCTGGTAAACGGGCTCTTAGCAACCCCATCGGACTCCATCCTGCATGCAGCTCAGACGTGAAGCCAGCGGGAGGAAGAAGTACTGTACAAAGAGCCTGTGAGTTCGGCACAGCTTGGGTGCTCCATCTCAGGGGGCCTTCGCATGCTTTCCCACTTACTTGAAAGTTTTGGAACAGATTTAAAGCACTCAAATTCTTAGGAGCATCGCCCTCCAAGACAAAAATATACATCTGTGGTGTACCATGAGCGGGACTACAGTCTATGGCAATAGCTTAAGCAAAAAGACAGAAGAGGAAATAGTGAAAGTTGCAGACATTAAGGAAATTTCCAAGAAACATGGGTTGACTCTGACCCAGACTGCTCTTTCTGCAGCAAGAACCACCTACTTCTCAGGGAAAATACAAAGTTCTTCCCTGCCACAGAGGAGCAGAGCAGAAGATAGCACATGGAACATAGCTTGATTTCATCACCGCCGTGACCGACCGGCAGCAGCCTGTCCCCACGCCGCTGCTTGGCCCCGGTCCCACCGTACAAATGCTGCAGAGTCAAGCCTGACTGCCACGGCACCAAACACTGCTGCACGCCAGTGAGCACAGAGCTGGGACAGACATAACCTCCACACCTCTGGCACACAAATCAAACAGCCCAACGAGGAACGTCTGGACGCGTGCTCCTGGACACATACAGGTGTGGGGATTCGAGAAACATAAGCTGAAGTCACAAAATGTGAGTTACGTGGGGTCCCTTGGGCACACGCTGTGTGCTGGTTTCTCTGCACCCTGCAGCCACTGGCCCCGCGCCACTCTGCCCTCAGCATCCACACTGCCCATGGTTGGGTTTACTGACACGTCTTGCTTTTATCCCTTTAATCCTATTAAGAACAGACCACCAAAACCAGATCTTGTGATACGGGATGCTTCTGTGACTTCAACCAATTCAACCCGCTCAATGAGCAACTTCAATAGCAGAAATGCTTTCTCTAATTCTGCGGAGATCAAACGATGAGTCTCGTTGAAGTGGGAGACCAGCTATTGTAATGCCGTGGCCTCAGAGCCAAGCAGCTGCCTGCAGACAGCACAGTAAGCAAGAAAGGCATTCTTGTGAATTTTTGTTCCACGCAGTTCCCTCCAACACTTCCCTATGTCAA
Source organism: Numida meleagris (assembly GCF_002078875.1). Classification (NCBI taxonomy): domain Eukaryota; kingdom Metazoa; phylum Chordata; class Aves; order Galliformes; family Numididae; genus Numida; species Numida meleagris. Next base: position 8,238,728 of record NC_034417.1, on the reverse strand, counting down.
CTCAATGCTACAAACCCTCAGATGGAACCATTTCTCCACCAGAAGTGAGGGCCAGCTACTGAGCTCCGCTCACCCATGCCTGTGGTCTGCAGGGAGACTGAGTGCTGCTCCCTGGAAGGCTCAGAAGGGACATTTCTGCTGCTGTCACTGACACTGGGTGAGCTCACCTGAAAGATACTGGAAAGGGAGGGTCGCAGCAGGGATCAAAGTGAATGAATGAATGAGTTGGTAAATAAATAAATATGGTGAACCTGGCCACGCAAAACTGACACAGAAACGCCTTGAGAGGGCAAAGCAGTGGGCTGCAGGAAAACAGCACAAAGCAGGAACAACCCAAATCAGGGAAAAAAGGAATGAAAATGAAGCACGTTATGATTTCACTCAGTTCCCAAAGTCTCATAACTTTCAAAAACTACCTTACAGCAGGACTATTCATCTGCCTTTGAAAGCGTTCCAGCGGGACGACAGAACACAGCCCAGGGGCACTACGCACACTAAGAATGCCAGGGACACAGCCCACGGAGCGCCCCAACACTGACGCTAACGCCTCCCAGCAGAACCTGTATTCGTGGCGCTGCTGGGAGCGGCAATGCACAGCGCAGCACAGCTCAGGCCATTACTCACAATTAGCTTTGCCAGCCCTCCAACTTGAGTTCACACGTCCAGATTAACTACAGCGATGCAGAGCAGCGAGGCTGGCTATGTGATCACTGAGCCTGGACAGCCACCCTCAGAAAACACCTCAGGAGAGGCCAACAACCCCTTTGCACAGCGGTCCCCATTACTGATGTATCTTCCTAGCCACTACCAGTGACGCCCAGCACACACAGACTGGATGGTGGATGGTGGGCAAGGGCAGGCGGCCGCAGTGTGCTGCTCCAAGACACACACACACAGCACGCAGGCAGCAGCGCCGCGCCGCAAATGCATTCCGTCCTGCACCCACCAGCGAGGCACACCTGCCAGCAATGCCACGTGCTGGGTGTGGTGCTCTATTGGAAGCTCTGGTGCTTTAAGGAGCTGTCCTGAATGACAATCCTGGCTGTGCCTGCCAGAATAGAAGAGATGTGAAAGTCACTCTTTCTGTGCCTGCATATGGCTCTAAAGAGGACAGGAACAGCCTCGTGCGAGAGGGAAGCACGGGAGCAATCCTGCTGTCCTCAGTCATCCAGCACAGCCACTACTGGAGGATGGACTGGTTTTAGTTTTTTGTTCTTTTCACCTCTGTGCACTATGACCTTAAATCCGCAATCTGTGTCACTTAACCCGGGGTGAGCTCCGTTGCCACTACTCGTGGAGAAACCACACCTGACAGAGCAGCACCATGGCCGTGCTCGGGGAAAGCAGAAGGGAGGGACGTGCTCCTGCAGCTGCCTGCAGCCCCAGTGCCCTGCCCTGCACCGTGCGGCCCCAGAGCAACTCAGCTGGCCAGAGCAGCAAACCCAAGGTCAGTGTTTGACACGGAAGACGAGTACTTCTGATTAACTCCTCGTGAGAGATTTTACCTCACCGTCATAGTAAGAACATCCACAGAGAGGGAATCAAGACTAACTTCCCAAAGTAACTCCTTATAGAGCTGTGCACCGCCGAGTGCTTCGGAACAACCCCGCAGCTCCGTTGCTCTTTTGACCTGAATTTTCTTCCCTTTTTGCAAAAAGTTAATAGAGATACACGTCCACGAGACACGGAACGGAGACGCCCATAGACACTCAGTGTGATGTGGGCCGTGCACCTCGGGGATGAGTTAGGAGTGTCGCACAGGTGGCTGCGGACCTCGATGGCTTTCAGAGGGCCGCACGTGGACTTCGCCAGCTTCCCGAAAAAGCTATTGGAGGGTTTGACGTGTTCGGGGCCGGTGACCCCGTGCTCCATCCCGCTGCGCCTGCCACTTCTCCCAGCCGTTCTGCACCAGGTGCGGCCGAGCAATGGAAACAAAGCGCTGGACGGACAGCAGCCCAGCCGCCCCCAGCTCTCAGGCCGAGCCGCGGTGCCGACGCGTGGGGAGGACCCGCGGGGGCACGGGCCGCTGGGACGCTGCGGACACAGAGCGAGCAGCCCGCGGAGGTCTGCAGACCGAGCAGCCCCTGGAGGAAGCGCACGCGCCGCCGCCGCCGCCGCCGCACGCCGTCTGAAGGCGCAGTGTCATCCCAGAGGCGAGGCTGCACCGAACGCCGCTCCGCACGGCAAAGGACGCCCCGACGCCCCGCGGATCCCGGTCGGACCCCGCCCTGACCCCGCAGCGCCGCACGGCCGCGCCCCGACGGGCAGCACCCCCGGC
>NC_034417.1:8196537-8236035 GCF_002078875.1 Numida meleagris | reverse complement strand
CCTGCCCGCCGCCACCGCCCCCGGCCTCGGCCGCGCTGAGGAAGGGCGGGCGGCCTCTCCCGGCCCGGTGCCGCCGCCGCGGTGTGCGTCTGTAACGCTCAGGTCATTGGTGGAACGCTGAGGAGTACCGGGCCCAGAGCAGCGCACGCAGCTCCGAACTGAGGGGGCTGAGGGAAATAAACATTTTCAGAAAATGCAACTCCCCCGTCGGAAGGGAGTAAGCCCCCGCTTAATCAGCCCACGGTTCCCACGTTACGGCAGCAGTCCTCGGGACGGCAGAACTGCAGCGCTCCTATGTGCGCACTTTGCCTTTGGGAACGCATCCCCTGGTTCCACGCGGACCCAAACGCAGGAGGGACCTGGAGCAGAGCAGAGCCGAGCCGCGCTCCATACAACTGCTTTGACTTTTGACTGGCGTCACCCCTGCAGAACCCATCCGTGTCAGCAGCAGCTCTGCGTTCTGCCACTTTCTGGGCGCCCCAGCAACCTGCCCTGTCCATCGCAGAGAACAGGCAAACCCGCTGACGCAGAGGGCCATGGAGGAGATAGGGACCTCCTCCAAATCATACACCAAGGATGAAAACAAAGCCCCGACTCCCAGACAAGCATTCCCAACTGCTGCAGCCTGGCTGTACTTCACTGTTACTGGAAAGAGGGGACACAGAGAAGGCAGTGAGCACAAAGGGAAAATAAGAACAGCGGTAAGATGAAAACATGGAACCCTACCTGTGTTCCTTGTATTAGGTGCAGCTGTACCAATCTTCATGATTAATAAAGCAAGGTTAATGTATCTGGAGATGAGGTTGGCAGGGAGAGGTGCAGAAACCATTTAATGAGAACTAAACAAAGAAACAAACCCAACCCCAAACAGCCCACCAAACCCTTCCTTCCCACATTCCACCAGTACATCCACGACGACCACCACTGCCCCGTGCCGAGGAGGCACCTTCCATCAGAACAGCCGAGAACTGGTTCCTGGGGATGGACGCAGGGTAGGGGAGAGGTCTTTGGCCAAGAAGTTTGCACAGCTGCTCTTCACGTGCACCCTGCGGCAAAACAGAGAGGTCCACACCACAGCTACCAGTCTACTTCCACGCATAACAAAAGAACAAGTGGTTTGGGGTTCCACAGCAGGATTGTCCCCATTTTATAGACTTTATCCTATACCTACAGGATAGCGCACCTATGTATGCTGCTCCACATCTGATGCTCAATCCCCTTTTTCAGGATACCACCTATTCTATCGGAGATGCTCATTTCAGGAGTTTGCCTGGCCTCTGGTTACTGCATCAGCCGCTCTCAGCTGGAGCTCAGGAGCCAAACGTAATTAAAAGCACCAGCAGAAAATAGGTACGAGTCCAAAATCTACTACAATTTGACACAATTTACATAAAGCTGGATTTCACATCTGTCATTAAGGACAGGAATTGGGGGCACTGAAAGTTGTCAAGAAACAACCTGATTGTAAGGTAGCTAGGCTGATAGCTTCATTGTTACCTTAAGAAGCAGCTCCTGCATCACGCGCCTAATGGTAAGATTTTCATGATGTCCTCATCTCCTATCTTTCAGGCCTTCCTACTTGGCTATTGTCACATCGTGCCTTACATAAGGAGCAGATTCTCCACTGGCCATTCTATGATGATATGATTCTCTGAAATCCCCATGCAGAGATCTTGCCTCAGTTAACTTGCCTAATCCTCCGAGGAAGGTTCCTCTGCTCTCTGGAACATCACAGAGGTGTCTTCAACAGTTTGCAGAGATTCCTTCAGAGGCTTAAAACCATCAGCCAAGAACTGCTCTGACGTTCTGAAGAACCCGCAGCTCCCATCTGGCTTTAATTTCAGCCGTACAGTTCAATTCCTAGAAAGTGCTGCACATTTAAAAATGCTTACCCTATTTCTCAAGGAAAATTCCCACAGATGTTTCTTCCTCAAATCTATTATGGAAACAACTCTACAGATCTTGCTGTACTGGGAATGTCAGTGATGGCCATTCTGCAATACTGCCTCGGGATGCTGATGGGTTACCCAAGCATACCTCTTTTATTGAAAGGTACATTATTCTCCAATAAAATAGACTAAACCCAACTGAAATCTGTTGTTTAGACCAAATCAGAAAACAAAAAAGTACTAGCCCTAGTTTTAAAGCAGTCAAATACGTCTGAAATGGGTGGAGGCTTTGTCGTTATTTTTCCATGTCAGTCAAGAAACAGACTCCAGTGCCTGCTACATTCAGACTTACCTAGACTTGAACCTGTAAGGGGCGCATCACTGCTACTAAGGGAGGAATGATCAAACAACAGTCAGTCCAACTCCACTTTTCATTAAAACACATTCATCCTGCTTACGTGCTCTATGTGATCCCTACACGATCCCCCCGTCTCCTCTTTCCAACCCCCAGGCTGCCCCCAGCCACCAAACACACACGTTGCCGCAGTTTCACCTTCTGCCTGACGAACGCGGTCACCTTCCAGGAGCACAGCGGCTGAACACTGAGCTCCTCCGAGGGCAGTTCTGTGCAACTAATTTAATTCCATTTGGGCATAACGCTGTATTTACCTGGTTTGTCTGTGCCTCCCCATTAGAATGAGGATGCTAATGCCTGTACTCCTTTGCATTGATTTGGCACAGCATCTGGATGCTGCCACTCAAATTGGACACCTCTGTTTGCTAGAGATGCAGGGTACAGAGGGTGTTACTCTGACCTTGGTTATCGTGCTAACCGCGTAGATACACCATGTGGAACTTGAAACTGCACAAGGACCAGTACCTAAGTCACAGTATGTGACTTTGAAAGTAGTTGGATTTTGCCCGGTATCTTGATTTCTTGGAAACTGCCAGGTTCAGGCTAACGCCGCCTTACAGCGATGCAAACCTCCAACTGCCAGGTGAGCTCCCAGAAATCCCCTTCAATCAGTGTAAGGGACCAAAACAATCATCTGTTACGGAGTTTTCAAACAATAAGCTTTAATTGCCTTATTAGAAAAATAAGCACTGAAATATATATAAATGTGATTACATTAAAGTAATTCTGTAGTCTAACATACTAGAAACCAAAACCCAGTCATATTTTTCATGGTACAGAGTAGCAAGAGTTAGGGTTTAGAAACTTTCCATAGAGAACAGGGAAGTATGCAGGATCATTTAGGAAACCACAGTAAAGACGAGACAAATCTCCACGTTGCAATAAAAACTAAGTAGATCAATTTATTCTGTATACTATACAATGTGTAAGTTTGTAAAGAACAATTGACATTTTTATCACCTTAACATCTCGACTGGGTGTAATTATGTCCAACAAAATGTACTCCTGTGGCTTTTATACAAACACTGTCCTACTACGTCAAGAACAATGAGAGGGAAGCCTTTGGTGCTACAAATTTGGGGACGTATCTGTGAGGTTGGAATTAATTCACTTGTAACTACCTCCAATAAAACGTTGGCGCTATCTGCTATGAGAAGCCTAGATGAGTACTAGTCTAATAACGAAACACTGTCTATCTTTAAAGGCAAAATATGAAAGGGACTGCCAGTCTACAGCGTGGGCAGGTTTTCTTTGAAAAAGGTCATTATCAAATGGTAAAACTCATATAATACATTATGTACACACGTTTGGATAGCTGAGTTATCTTGCTGGAGTAAGCTGAAAGTAAGCATCAATTTGCAGTCACAATTGCTTTACTGTTACGATTATTGGACTTCCTAGGTTTTAAACAGTGTTTGGAGTCAAAACAGCTGTTTTGAGGTCGGTCAGATGGAAAGGCTCGTAACCAGTCACCCAACTCGTTAGTATTATTACAGTACGTCCAATAATCTATTTCTAGCTGAATTTGTAGTAACCTTAAGAACTGCAAGTCACTGAGTGAGCAGCGAAAGAGCTTGTGTTATCCAACCAGCAGGACAAGCTGATCTGCAGCTAAGTGAGAGGAATGTTTAAATTTAAATGGTTATTTTTTTTTAAAACCTTCCCAAGCATCAAGAAAACTCACCTTATGTGAGCTACAGAGTAATGGAACCAGACAGTACAAAGCAAGTCACCTTCAGTTGTTCAAGTGTGTTTCAGGCCCAGTCCTATCATTCAGTTTCGATTTTCATTTGTTCACAAAACAATAAAGAGGGATTTTCACATTAGGACAAACATCTACAGAAAACACTCTGTTTCAATATATCCAGTTCGCTTGTCATCCTTCCAGCCTAACTTCTTGCTTAAACCCAGTCAGTCCATTTCTTCAACCTGTTCTGGGAAAAATCACAAGTTCTTTAAAATGCTAGTAGAAGAACAAGAATAAAAGGGCTTTCTCTAATTACAAGCAAAGGGCCACAAAGACTTGGTAAGAATCAAGTTAGCAATTTCAAAAATTCTCTAAACTGAAGAGCATACATTATACAGACACTGCTATACTTTGCTCATTTGCCAATCAGAGCTGGACCAAATTAAGATTATTCATCTCATCTTGATCATTTTCTTATATTTACCATTAGAAAGCATTGCAGAAAATAGGGGGGAGTCTTTTTGACGAGCAGTCATTTATCCTGCAAGACCTTTCTGAATATATCAACACAAAGTGCATCCTTCTGAAAACATGCACCTTCAAGAGTGGTTTCCCTTACAATACCTGCATGGGTTTTTATTTTTTGTTTTTAAATTTGCTTTTATTAGATTGTTTTCATAGAACTGTTTCTTTTAAGAAAATAGGATTGGGTACACTGATCTTTTTAAAGGGTTTCTTACACTCCCAAAGAGCATCTGGCTACGATTGCCTTTATTAGAACCAATTACATTTTGGATCGCTACATTTTAATATACCCAATTTCACCACACAAATCATACTCAGCATCAGGTTAGCTACCGAACGTCAGCTGCGTACTCTGGCAATCTAGTACTCACGATCTGTAGCATACAAACAAACTCAGTTTGTTTCTATTTTCTAAAAATGAAAAATCAACACTTTCTCAATCGGTCACTATAGAAATACGTTCCAGTTGGTTTTATTTCCCAAAGCCAATGAGGGGCTGCTGTATAAAGAAAAAAAAGGAGTTAGTTTACTACCGCTACTATTTTAGGAGTTCGAGGGAAAAAAAACAGTTCTAGCCTTTCACTTCCAGAAGTCTAAAATAGCCCAAAGACAATTGCATATCAACTCTCAGCAAGCCTAGATTTGGAGTTTGCCACAAGGGAAAAATCTCTAACTACCTTCCATGTCATCCTGCTGAGCATTTCACCTTTAAAAGCTTAAAGAGCTGCTGAACAGAAAGGGCACCTGCCTTTAAATACACGTACGAACTTCAGATTTATCTATTTGTATTTGAATGCTGGACATTGTTGCGAAACAAAGTGTACAATTGCAAAAGCATAAGGCTGAGTCAAGTGTAAGGAGAAGTGTTTCACAAATTTCAGGTCTGTCATTTTTACTTTCAGTAGCAAGAGCCTGGGCTCCCCGTTTCGGGCCAAGACTTGGAAAGGTACAGAATCACTTGTGCTTTGATTGGCACATTATCTGCTTTTTAAAATGTAAAATTAATAGACATTTGCAAAAGGTTGTGCAAAACTATTGTATTTACAAAAATGGCACAAGAGTGAATTCAACAGTCTATGCACATGCACACTTCATTCACATCTTCAACAAAAGTGTGTCCTAAGCTACGGAGCTGAAAAGAATACCAGCTTCAACAGGCAGTTGTCAATAAGCACTAGATTCACAAGAGTTACACCAGAATGGGCAAATATTGCCCAAGTAAAAACTCTATTGTTAAAGCTGAAACAGGTTTAAGGCCGTTCAAGTTCAAGAGCAGAAACAAAATTCAATCAGAGCCCTGTGTTTGTTTTTATACATGCTTTACCATCTAGCAACTTGTGGTCTAAACCTCTATTTTAGACAACAAACCCAAACACAGAAGAAAAACCCAACACAACTGGAGGTTATATTAAATACAAATATGCTGTAATTAAGGTGAAATAACAAAAGCAGAAACATTAGAAGTTGTAAAACTTGCGATGTCACTTGCTGGAACCAGTCCTACACTAGGAAATGGGCAATATGTACATTTTCAAGTAGAATACGTTGCTCTAACCAAACTTGTCCTTTTTTTAAAAATCAGTGCATTGTTCTTAACTAGTCCAAATACTACACGTTTTACTCTAAACAGTATTCCCTTACCATAGCAGCACATGCTACCGCTACCTGCAAAGCTGTCAGTCTCATGACTTAGTGTAAGAAAGAAAAAGGGGATGTGAGGGTGAGAAATAACTATTAAGGAGAAATAACAGGAATGAGAATTATCATGCAGTTCAGCTGTTCTCGTCAGCCAGCCAGCTTGCTAGCAACAAGAGATGGTTTCCGCTGTGGGAGATCCTGTGGAGTAGGAATATGGTCACCGGTGACTTCTGTCTTGTCAGGAGCTGCAGTAGGCAGTTGCTTATTCTTCATCTTTGCTTTAGCCATGTTGTAATCACCAGAATCAAAATATTTTTGCTAGAAGATAAAACACATACATGATTAAAAGCCTGAAATGTTATCAGATGCATAAACTGAATTCTATAAGGAATATAGATGCGTTAAAACTTAATAGTTACAAAACTTTCTCATTTAGCAAGGTAGCTATGTCAATTCCAAAAAAAAAATCAAGACTATTAAGAACACAACTGTAAACATCAGCTATGGTGCAGGTGTCGTGACATATGTAGGGCCTTAACCATACACATTTGTGAACACTATTCTAATCCTAGCTTTCAAAGGGCTTTGCTCTACCACAAGTGAAACCTGGGGTTTGGAAATTACGCTGCAGTGAACGAGTTCTGCTAGACAGAATAACCAAACAATGTACGAAGTAAGGCTGGAGAACAGCCTCTGCTTTATCGTACCAGAAGATCAAAGCAGCAGGAAACTGCACGCTAACAAGAAAACCTTTTTTCTGCATACATTAAAACAGTGAAACTATAATCCCTAAAGTTCCCAAACCAATTATTTAGTTAAGCCAGATCTGCCACGCAATCCTTCTAAGAAACACTGTGTGAAGGAAATTCTTATCCGAGGCTCCAGCTTTCTTCAGAACACAAGCATGAGTATATTAAGTGTGAATTTGTGAAACAGCGTGCCTCAATATTTGAGCAAATCTTTAATAGCATTACCTTTCATATTCTTTGTTGCCAGATTTCTCAAAATATTATCAGCACTGCAGTAAGATGAGCCATGGAATTTCATCCAAGGCCTGTATCAATGCTTTAACTACTCAGTGTTTTGGGAAACTCTTGTATTTTGTTTACATCTCACTATGAGGTCTCCCATTAACGTACTTATAACCCACGATTTGCACAGGTTGTCAAATGAGGCCAAAAACTAGATTTGGGACAGAGATTTACTCTAGCAACTGTTGCTTACAATGGATAACCACCTCCGACAGAACACTATGTAGCTTTACATGGACTTACTCCTCAAACTCAGTTGAACGAAAGCCATCACAACCTGCTATGTTTATGCACTTCCAGGCAGCACTGCAACTATGCTCTTCATTTTGTATTAGTGCTAACCAGCTGCAAGATGTTAGCAGCAGCAGCAGTTGCTGAACAGAAGTAATTTCAACACCCACGTTAAAGTCTTTACCTAAGATAAGGAGGCAGGGTTGGTTTGTTTTCAAAGCAAGGTCCCCTGAAGGTGGCTTTAAATGTTCCCTTTTAGAGTCTGCTAGAACCTCAAAGTCACTGAATCTGTTTTTCCCATGCAACCAGTGCACCTGAACCCCCATATTTTAGCACTAAGTCTTCTCACAATTCAACTCTTGACAATATAATCTTTTTATTTCATTTGTTTTCACCGTGCCAGAACACCGGGGCACATCTGCAAACTAGGCTTTAGTTATAATGTAACCTGATTTGGAAACAGGCTTTCATATTTTGCTCTTCAAGACTGAAGAAACAACCAACCAACCTTTTAAACAGGAACTAGGTAATAACAGCACTGCTCAGCGTTTAGATGTGTTGACTGTTCACATATCTATATAATAGACAGTTCCAAGTAGAATCCCTCTACGGGAGCATGGCATCCATTCTTAATATTATTCTGGAAAAAATGCACTAATAATGGCATGTGCACACAACGTAGAACATTTCTGGACAGCAAACAGCAATGGGCAGCATGTCCTAGTTGCCAAAGAAAGATCTGGACTACAGTTAATAGTACATTTAGAAAAACACCTACAGGAAAAAATACCTTTCCACCTTTTAGAAATAAGAATATCAGCCCATTTCTTTCTTTGAAGTGCTCCTGTGTTCTCCCGATTTGCTCTAGCTTTTCACAGATGGCCTATATTTGTCCTCCCTTTCAAACTGATTCTACATCTATTCAGGTGTCTTCATAACAGAAAGGCTGTATCTGAGGGCACGCTCACTTTCATCACTCTACTTTAAATTTCAGCAATCCAGGAAGTAAGCTAGGGGCCTTAAATGAGGAAGCACCTTTCCTTGGTGTAAGAGGCAGAGCATGCTAAACAAATATAACAAAAAATAAAACATGGAAGAAAGGTATTAACAATCAGGAATGGAGAACTGAAGAAGGCAGACTGAAAATCAAAACCCACACCTCTATGCAATCTTTCACCATACCAGCAGAATCCCAAATGTCGGGGCCATTAAAATGCCCACTGGCCTCCCTATACTCAAATGTAAAACTACAGGCTGTAACAAGCTTTGCATGAAGTAGCACTACAATCAAGATTAAGGTCTTGCAGAGATTATCTTGATTTTTTAATCACATTTACACTGAGTGCCAGCAGTCATCATAATTCCTTTATGCCCAGTCCTTCTGGACTGGATGCTGGTCTGTCTCCCTGAACAACCAGTACAACACAAACTTACCTTGCCTCTGGAGTGTCTACATGGACACTGAACCCACTCAGCCAAGTTTGGGTTGCCTTTGACCACAGAAGTCATCACCTCATCTCCCACCTGCCTGCCCCAGCAGCCATTAGCCAAGCTGCACACGCACTACTTTGTGAGAGAAAGCTCATCCCAGAAACCTGCCAACAGTAACCACTCCCCGGAGATGTTACCAGATAGCACAGAATTACATCAGCACTGAACTCCAACAGCTGGTCTGTGAAGGATTTACACTTGGAATCATTGCGTGCACTCAAAAGGCCTAGATGAGAGTAAAAAACAGCACGGCAGCAATGAAAGCATCTTCAGAAATAATGACAGACCAGGATTATTCCAAGAACAGAATTTTAACATGCCTGAAAAGGATTACATCATCACCTGATGAATAATTAAACACGAAAAAAAGCAACAACAGTTGGATAACTAAGAAAATAAGAGACTGGTCAAATGCAGAGCAAGATTTAAACACAAATTCTCTCCTCCTCCTTTTATTCTAACTTCCTGCCTGTGTATATATTCAGAATGACACCACCGTTCTCAAGCACCGACGTCAGCCGGTGGCTGCGAACACTACACCGTCATGTGCTAAAAACACGTAAAGACAGCGGCTGTGCATCTTGAAAACGCAAGAATAGTAAAATAGGATCAGCACAAAGCAAGGATGAGATTCTGACTCCCAGCGTTTACTGTGTTTTCTTTGTGGAAGACCATCACAGCCACAGCAAGCCAGCTTCTAAGCTAAGTTTTTCTAAAAATGGCAGCTGAGCCGTTGGTGTCGTATGCAGCTATCCTGTCGGTTTGGCATTTTGTGAAAACTCTCCCTTGAGCTTTCACAGATAAATTCACAGTGTTTTTCCTCATGCAAAGAATCACAGATACCATGATTTTGGAATTTCTCATCTGTACCCTGCAGACAATAAAGAACTCACTCCTTTTTGAAGCCTCTTCCTCAAGAAGTCTGAGCCTCCTGGCTTCTGGCCCAGATGAGGATATCTCGCTTTCAATTTTGCTTCTTCAGCTTTTTCTGGGCTGATCACCTTATCCTCCATCTCCTGAAACAAAATTAGCGAGACTTTAAAAGAAATATCACAATCAATTATTTACATAGAACACTTCTGCAGGTAATTCACCAACACGCAGATTTCTGGACACGTGCTGGGATCTCTTCAACGCATCTCACTTCCACAGACAATTAGCCATCACTAAAAGCAAACTGCAATTCAGCTTAGAAAAAAAACACAAACATACATATTTTGGTCAAAACAAGGGTTCCATCAGGAACAAATGTGAAAGATGGGTACGACTCACAGGACTTCTCAATTACCCTGCCTCATCATGAGGTTCAGCAGATTACTCCCTCAACAATCTAGTTTTTATGACTCTGTTCCAACTGTAATACATTGCTACTTATTGTGAAATAGCATTAAAGTAGCTCAAAAACATGCCTGATGCTGTATTAATAATGAACATTATTGTATTTCTCTGCACTGGCCTTCTATGGGAGGCCAACGCTGTCATTAAGAGACAGAGTTAAAAGAAGACATTTCTGCATAGAATAAGCATATTTATAGGAACACTGTAAAATACGGATGAACAAAGTGATGATGTGAAGACAATCATATGGAAAAATTGTAGTTGGTAAATCAGCCTTTCATCACCGACCTCTGCTTCACAGTCCTTTGCTCTGGTTCACGCAGTAATTGAATGTGAGAAGCACAATTCTTTGTACTCTATCATTTTGAAAATATTTTCCATACAAAATACTAGTTTCACTGCCTTCCGGTATTCGGCCACGATCATTTTCTGCATGCAAACCATGGCAAGTTCAGGAAAAATGTATATTGATTGCGCTGACTGCTGTACTTCTTGAACAGCAATTATCATCTGAAGTCACAGAAAGACTGTTAGCCAGGAAAGAAGAACTGCCATTGAAACCAGGAGGGTCTCATATTCAGCTGTGACTAAGGCTGCACGTTCACTTGGGGCTGTCAGGCAGCCTCTTCAGACCCCGTTCCATCCACACCTTCATCCTTCGCATTGCATCCGTCAGCATGACCGCACGTATTCCACATGAGTGAGTTACAGGAACTAAGTGATGGGAAGAACACCCATCTACCGATTCTTTTCCCCCCTTGTCAGGCCGCACTTCATTCGGGTCAGTGTCCCCCTCAGGATCACCCAGCAGCCGCACAAGGCCAGGGGAGCAGCTGGGAGCTGCCCCATGAGCCCACCCCGACTAACAGCAGCTCCCAGCTCTCTAAGAGCCAGCACCCTCCTGGTAAGAAACCTTGCAAGCAAAGTTTATAACAGACTTAAAATACAACGCCCTGTCTGGTTGCTCCGTGACTCCAAGACCCTCCCAAAAACAGCATCTCTCAACATAGAGGGAATCTGAATTAATAGTCTTACGGACAGAAATCCTCACGGCAGCTCGAGAGAAACTTCTCCAAGGACTGGAACCGATGCTTTTTAGTTGGATGAAAATTACAAAGCAAGATACAGATAGATAAGCAAGCACTTTCCCTGACACAACACAGAGCTATACTGTCTCTCACTATACAGTATCACACTAGGAAGAGCACAGTTTCCATGTGTACATGACGAACATTCTTTAGCCGCTGCTCCTGTCCATGGTGGTTTTTTTCCAGATGATGCCAACGCTGACTCTGGACCTTCTCAAAGCTGTCCCTTCAGCTGAACGCTTTCAACATATGATGCTGAATCACTGGGTACTCGCTGTTGAGCCAACACACAAGACACTCGAGGGGACGTGTTTTGCCAACACCAACCGAAGGAGATATTTTTAAGAACAGAGGGCCAACAATAAAGAGCTCGCACAAATACACATTCACAGTGCATCAAAGGAGACATTTATGCAAACTCGCAGGGTTGACAAATCATCACACAGCAGGCAACCAACACACCATATACTGCATTGTGCATCAATGCAGCTAAAACAGATCCAGACTGCAGTCACCTTCTCTTCATGACCAAGAACAACTAAGACCCCCAAAGCTATAACTCAAAGAAGAATGCCAATACAAAGACTGCGGCTTCAGACACAACCAGATGACAGCAGGTTCAAAAATACCTAAAACAGTTCTTCAGATGACATGTATTTAAGCTACAAAACTCCTCACCAAAGGATACTGGGGACGCCAACAATTTATATGAATTCAGAAAGGCTCTGGATGTGTTCAGTTGCAGCTCAGGAGGCCTGCATACCACTGACTGAGGACGCCTGGGAGCTTTCTAGGGAAGATCGCTGCCTGCTTGTCCTGACCTTCTATTCTTCTGTGGACTAGATGGCATTGAGCTCTCCTGGAGATGCATCACTGGGACACAAAGGCGTTAACCCAAACCTGCAACGCCAATGGCACATTAGCAGTATTCTCCCTTGAGTTATTATAGAGGCAGCAACCAAATGATTGACAACTGATGGAGAAAAATCAAGATGTACCACGCAGTTCTTCCTAGTGACAACCACACAAGTTGTAATTTTAGTTCTCTATAGGAATTTTTGCACAGCTAATGAGGTCTGCTCACTTCATTAAAATGAGCTACCAGCACAGCCAGTAGTTACCTAACACATTTAAAGATGGCTTCTGCTTTTAATCTTTATGGATGCATGAAAACCAAGCGGTTTGCTATCTGCTGGACAGCTGAGCTGCACTGCTAAGAAGAAGCCTTGTCAATGCACGTTATGAAAAGCTCATCCTCTTTAGCAAAAGACATCAGACAGGAATATAAAGCAGAAAATGAGAAAAACATGACAGCAGCATAACTCTACGGCTATGGGAAAAGCCAGTCTGGAAACAAGAGGTACCACTGCAAACAGCTTCCTGAAAAACATGGACTTCTACAGCAAAAACAGCATCAATGAAGCAAGCACACATTCACCACCATCTGAAGGTTTCTTTGTTGCTGAACTTCCTCCTGCCACTATCCCAAGTTTTCACACAGAGAACAGGAAGCACTGGTCTCTTGGAAAGTTTTCAGTCAACATCACCCTTCACTGAGCGTACGTGTGAGCTTCCTGCAGCGCGCGAGTCTGTAAGGGAAGTCTCAACCTCCTGCCCCAGTGTTCCCGTGGGGGCTTCATCTTAAACGCGTACTAAAAAATGGGTTGGTTGGGCAAGTACTGTGGAGCTGAGTGTTAACTGAGCCTACCTTTCATCTTACTTACCCAGACAAACGTTTCTGAAGGCCAACACTGCAAAGCCACAGTACTAATCTGTAGCTCTGACATCACAGGATAGAAGCTCAGAGAAAATGAAGTTTTATGGGCTTTCCTTTGTCTTGAGCGCCTGCCCTGACTATAACTAAATGAGAAGGTCAGCACAGGAGCCCATCTCTCAGGCAGTGAGCAGCGTTTCAGAGCAGCGCACGAGCACTGCGTTTCAGGACTTCAGACCCAAACTTTGCTGGCAGCGTCAGCCCCGGTCTCCCGACTTCCCCAGAACACGCTAGAAGGCAGCACAATGAGCGCGCTGCCGCATGTGTCGGTGCGCTCCTGTCACGGCGCTATTCCAGGAGTGCCGCACAGGCCGGGAACGGCTCCGAGTGCTCGGAGCGGCATTTCTCCGAGGCTCACCCGCCAGGGCCGCAGCTGCGAGCACCCCGCTGCAAGGAGCCGGGGCTCCGATCGCCGCGCCGCTCCAGATGGCACGGTTCCACGCCAACTCCCAAACCTTTCCTCCCCGCGTGACTAATGCATACTGCAGACGGTGAATTATTAAACAACAGCTTCAGACCGCCGGGATGGGCGGCCCTTCTCCCTCCAGAGCCCCTCGCAGCGACGCACCAGCGTTTCGTAACGTGCCCGCCAGCAGCGGCCGCGGGGACGGCAGCGCGCGTCCAAACAGCACGGACGGCTCCGGGAGCCGCCGCCGTCGCTGCCAGGGCGAACCACGGCCGAGAGCATCTACAATTGTGTGCGCTGTCACCGCGGTGGCACCGCCGAGCAGCACGGCCGCCCTTCCCTCTGGGAGCCCTCAGCAGCGCGGGCTGCGCGCGGCCATTGTCTGGGTACCGCCGCCGAGGGGACGCGCCGGGCTGAGAACGCGGGGTTATTCAGGAACCCACCGCGCAGCGCCGGGCCGGGGCTCCCCACGGGCCGAGGCCCTCCAGCGCGGGCGGGAGCGCCGTGTGCCGCCTGGAGCGCAGCGCGGGGCCCGGCGCGGTGGAACCGCTCCGCCGCAGGCGCTGAGTGAGGGCAACGAAGACCGCCCGCCTGCCCGCCCGGCCCATCTAGGGCCCCCTCCCCCCGGCGCTACTCTCGGAGCCGCTCCCCGGCCGCGGGCCGGCGCCTCCGCTCCGGCTCAGCGAGGCGCGCGTGGAGGTAAGGAAGCGCCCCGCGAGGGCCCGTTCCCCTTACAGGGCCGCCGCCACCCACCTTCTGCTCCTCGGCCGAGGCGGGTTCGGGGCTCTCAGCAGACATGGCGCCGCGGCAGCAGCACGGCGGGCGGGGCGCCGCTCCTCCGCGCAGCGCAGCGCAGCGCTCCTCCGCCTCCGCACAAGATGGCGGCGGCTCACAGGACGGCGCGCCGGCGGGACCACACTTCCTCCGCACTCAGCCTCCCGCTGCGCGGCCACGCGCCCAGCGCCACTGGAGGGGCGACTTCCGGGGATGGCCCCGCCTTCCTTTGCGTCACGCGGGCTTCCGGCCCGCCGCTGCGCGCCCCGCTGGGCTACCGGAAGTGCTGCCCGGTTTGGGCAGCGCTTGCTCGGGCGTTCTGTGAGAGGAACGCGAGGAGCCCTGAGGCGCTTACGCGCGTCGTCGGGGGCTGTGGGTGTGACGTTACCCCGCTGTGCCCAGCGCTCAAGGAGACCACAACGCAGAGAACCCAGCGGTTCCCTGAAATAGTGCTGTAAGAGAACAAGTGTAAAGCATTCACTGCAGAGAAAGACGTCAGTGAATTAAAAACCTCAGGAACAGTACAAGTGCTTTGGTGGCCTCAAATAAAAGAAAGCAGCACAGAGGAATTAGGTCGTGGTTTAAGGATGTATGTCAAGAGCAGATAACAAAGACGAGGGGCGGGAATCATCACTGAGAAGCACTGAGCAAAACACGCAGTGACCGTAGGACTCAACGTTCCTTTGGTTCAGACTGGCATCAAGATCGCCAGCGGAACAAACCAGCAGAGCTCCAGTTAGAACAAGTAAAGATCAGTTTATAGGATATTGGCATCCAGTTTGTTTCTTTCCTTATCTGGTAAATATTTTCAGCTTGAGGACTTAGAGAACTGGCTGAGGCCACCTCCAGTCTATTAGTGGCCATTATATAGGAATGCATAGAGTTGCAGAAGACTGAGAGCTGGCCCATTTCTCTGAATTCAAATATGAATGAGGGCCGGGCACAACACAAGCTACAGGACAAGGCTGCCTAATGCTGTAACGGATCGCAAGATGAATACAAGTTGATGCCATCTGCTACTAAAAAAACAATTATTATAATGGGATGCATGAAGAGGAGTTTCATCCATGAGACGTACCTACCCATCCTTCCATGCTAATGGGCATAGAGAGGCCCTGCTTGTCCAGCTTGAGGCATTTCAAGAGAGATTCAGCCCAAAGGGAGAAAGCCAGAACAATGAGAGGGGCAGAAAACGCAGAAAGCAAGGCTGGCTGAGCAGCCTGCAGCTGTTTCATATGTAGAAAATAAAACTGAGGAGTATATGGGAACTAAATAGTTTTCTTCACTTACTGTGAAAAGGATAAGTAGTACCTGACTTCATCAGCAAGCTCAAGTTGGACATTAGAAAAAGCTCTCCCAGTAAGTGAAATTCAGTGCTAGACAGGATTGTCTGCAACTTCCATCAGTAGAGACCCTCAAACCACTTGGAAACATTTGTCAAAAATAATTTTATAAGGTTGAGCCTATTCAAGAGCAAACAGAAAAAGCAAATGGGCTCTTAACATTTGTCTGTTCTCATTTCTTGACTGATGTGGAGAAGGTCACGTGGAATGGAGTTCATATCTGCAAACATTCAACATTTATCTATGTGTGTCTTTAATGAGTTGAGTAACTCAATTGTGAATGGAAAATTACTTCAAGTTGTGCGTGGATAACATGAGGTCACTTTCATTCTGAATGGCATCCGTACAGGGACTCAGTGCAGTTTGACACTTTAAGTCAATACCTGCACATGACTTGTAGTGACCACATCTCCAAAACCCACGCTTCCTTGCAGTTCAAGACAAATAAATATATTATTCCGAAGACAGAAAATGATGGATTGAAGAAGTCATTTAAAGATACAGACATACAAACATTGCATATAGTCAGTGCAAAACACAAGGTTAATCTACTGAAGGTGAATTATGACTTTTAATTAAAAGTGTCTTTTTCTTATCCCCTTCTTCCATCAGGTACACAAGCAGATGTGCACCATGACAAAGACAAGTACTTCTAGGATAC
Source organism: Numida meleagris (assembly GCF_002078875.1). Classification (NCBI taxonomy): domain Eukaryota; kingdom Metazoa; phylum Chordata; class Aves; order Galliformes; family Numididae; genus Numida; species Numida meleagris. The sequence continues at coordinate 8,219,744 of NC_034417.1, read as the reverse complement.
ATGCTGTTTGTGACTGAACACTAGATACAGAGAAACTAGGATGCATTCTTCTTATACTACACTAGGTCCTAGTTATGTATGCAGTACAACTGCAGTTGTGTTTTGACTCTTCTGCTACCAGGAGACCTTATTCAGTTTCACAGGGCACACAAATGACTAGAAGCTGCAAGCAATTTCTCCCAAGTTTCTGCAAAACACATGCTAACCTCTGAAAACCCAGTGTAACAGAGGGAAAAAATACTGCTTCGGCTGGAAACAGGTTCAGTAATATCTGGGTTTTGTCCTTCTGTAGCAACAGTCACTTGAATACACAAGAGAGTTGATTAGTATCGTCTGGAAAGTCTGGCCTCCCTTACTGTCCCTGGCAGACTTCCTGGAGATTTCACGGTGCTCTGACTTCTCATCTCATCTAAGAGCAGCACTGAATATACAACACGCACATTCATTTGTCCTCCAGTCTTCATCAGATAAGGATGTTACACTCCAAAATGTGAAGGTCACCTTTCACATTACTGACAGTATGAAAAAACAGCAATGTAAAGGAAAACATTACCCAAGGTAAGACAGCAGAGAAACTCCGAGATCTTTGGCAAGCATTGTAAAGCTTCATTTTCATTATTAAATATATACTTCAAATATAATCAAATGCTTCTAGCTTTATTTCTCTCAGTTACACAGTTTAACACTTAGCATAAACTGTTTATCTGACTGTGATTTGTTTTAGGAATACACGTATTGGAAAGCTTTTATATGCCCAACATAGCATCTCTAGTAAAACTTCATATAGCCACCTAGTGGCCTACATGGAACTGACCTATTAAAAATATTTAGGATTACATGAAGATCCTCCTTATCTAAAAATAAAACAAAGTACATGTTCCATAGCTTTTGCATATATTTAAGATATAAATGCTAATTTGTTTGCACAGTACATCCTTCAGCACAATCTGAGAAATCAAGTGTGGAAGGTGGGAATCGTATGAAACACCAACAGACAGCAAAATCAAAGCGGCTCTTTAGGAAAGAAAGAAATGGAGGGAGCTAAACACGAACCGAATCAAGGATCTGAATGCATGGGTAAGCGAACAAACATCCCACACTATGGTCGCAAGTGTTATTAAGTCTGTATGAGAGGAAAAAGCAAAAAGGGAACCGTTAAAGAGAGAAAAGAAAGCCGAATGCTTGCATAGTATGAAATGTTACGGAAATTTAGCCGTTGTCCCCATTTTCAATAACTTAAATGAATATCACTTAAAACATCACACAGATTAAAGACATCTGTATATATTTCAGACTTCAATATTAATGCCAAAAATACATAGTATGATTTTACATAGGATTTATGCTACATTAGAACACTAAAGACAAACATCACTTGAGTATTAAATGAAACATTAAATATTAAATAACTGAAAAATAAAATAAAAAGTGTAAACACTAAACTAACTTAGGAAATTGCTATTGCAACACATCCAATGAAGTGGTTTTAAACAGTACAAAAAGATTAGAAGTACGCTTCCAGTCTACATGGAATACACAAAGCTCATTCCAGAAACCTGTTACAAAACTGGTCCGGGATCACACAAGAACCTTCTCTCTCGAGCGCTATTTTCATTCCTTTACAGATTTAATTTTATACAGCTTCACCAATTTTCTCTCGTAAGGAGTAATCAACAGTAAAACAAATACTTCAGTTTGCCATTGTTTGCTAACATCTTGGGGAAAACTGAGGATTTGTTGGAGATTCAGTGTAAGATTTGAGTTCATACGCAGCGCCGCTATCAACTTCCATGGACTTCCGAGAGAACAGGAGCCTAACGTCTCGGTGGAGGTAGATCTTTCCAGATTTAGAACTCTGGAACCTGAAACGGTATGACCATAGGTATTATGTAAAACAATCAGGAAAAGATTAACTTCAAATACTATTTAATTATACGTGGAACTTTTAAGAAGTTAAGGCCAAAAAAAAAACCCACTTGAACACAAAATGAGCCCTTAAGTAAGCAGCATATTAAAATGAAAGAAAGAATAACATTTTCTGTTTTCTCTATCCAAACCTGCCAGAAACGTGCCAGTGCCACTTGCCCTGAGATTGAACAGCTATAGGTAAAACAATTTGCATTTCAGAGAACTGTACTCCATCATCTTCACCTGGCAGAACTCCTTAATTTCCTTTCCTCATCCAGGAAGAGGAGGAGATCCCAACAAATATTTCTTATGGCAACTGAAGTTAACATCACTATCAGTATGCCACAGTCACGGAGAAAAGCTATTGTGGTAGGAATTAGAAACAGAAAAGAAACAAAAAGAACACTGAGAGAGCAAAGCTCACATAAAACTATATGCTGCATTATCACATGTACTAGAATTTGCACAAATTTCTAATAAGCATTTACTCATAGACCGTACTAAAGCAAGAGTAGTATCTCTACAAAAATGCAGACAATCAGTTTGAAATTCTGAGAGGAGTGAGAAAGACAACAGTGGACCCAGAGGAGCTGCATGCCTGGGGGCAGGCAGGCTGCAGAATCACTGCATTCTGTGCCATTCACTCTGCAGAGGAGCAAGCAGAACTGCCCATATGCATCCCTACAGACAGAAGAAAACTCTGCTCTTCTAGACACACTGCCAAGGGCATTAAATGTACTGGGGTCTAGCAGAATGCTCCTCCTTGCCCCAAAGTGCTCTCCCATCCATCATTTGGTTGCTTGGTGTCGTCAGTGTGAAAGCCCTTTCCCTGGCAGGCAAAGAAGAGATGTTTCTATCCTAAGGGGAGATTCTGAAGGACAGCACATGAAGGAAGAGAATAAACGAGGTGAGGAGCCCACTGAACACTGCAAAAAGTCAGCATGTAGCACATAATGCGTTTTTAAATAAAAATTGTTATTGAAAGATCTTCTGAAGCAAAAATATGACATGGAATAGATCTAGTTATCAAAGCACTATTGTAAATAAACCTGAATTATTCCCATTTTACTTCTGGATCCATCAGGAAATTATCAAGGTCTATTTTTCAAACTTCTCAAGCTCATTATTTTCAAGCACTAAGAATCCTGTAAGATTCCCTTTGCCCAATAAATATCGCTCCCCTGTAACTGGGCTTTTCTAAGCGTGACATTTCACGAAGATTGGAGGAGGATGAGTGGGAGATGGTAATTGAGTTTGGGAGACTCTTCTGGTTTCTGCTTCTATTGCCTTTATTTTTTGAGAAGTACCTATCACAGTAACTGAGGTGTGCTGCCTTGGGTTTTCACATGTGCAAGTGCACAGGAATTCACAGGAGACCATCACACTCATCCTTGTGGGTGGCAGTGGAGTGGCCAGCACAGGACTGGGCCTGCATCTGTGGCAGTTCCAGTGGTTTTGTGTAAGGGAATCAAGAAAAACACAGCAGACATTTCTGACAGATGGTGTCCTAGGAACAGCACCGATATACAAATATAGGAAGGCTTAAAAACACAAATAACAGATGAGCTAGGAAGTCTGGCAGAAGAAAAGAAGCTAAGTGATGAACATGACTGGAGAAATGACAAACAAGCACAAAAACCTTCACGTATCAACAGGCCATCAGAATTCAGAAGGAACAGAGTAAGCCACAGCAACAGGATACAGCAGGATAACCATAAAAACATACGTAGAATGATCTTTCCTTTTTTGCAAGAGGAAAAGACAACACAGCACAACCTATACAATCTCTACGTAAAGCTCCAAACAATGGAAAATTACAAATTTCTAGATCAGGAAAAATGCTGACAGATCAGAAAGATCAAAAAGCAACCAGTAAGTCAGGAGCAACAGAGACCTTCAGCTTCCACCAGCAACGTGTCTTTGGCCACATCAGGAAAATATTAAAAAAAAAAAAAAGAAGTTTCTCAACACCCTGAGGAATCGCTATGTCGAAGCACTGGTTGGAAGCGTACCCTGCCAGCCCTCAGTAACACCAGGCTAATGAAAGAAATGAGCCCCGTCAGCCCTAAGCAACAGCCATTATGCTCCATACAGTTAAGAGAGACACTATGTCAGTAGCTACAACAGTTGACCAAGCCTTAAAAACCTGAAAAGCATGGAGTCGTGGGCAGGTTCTCTGTTTAACTGCCTTTTCCAGGGGCTGCCAGAGAAAAGCCCAGAAACCAGCTGACTGTCACCAGCACGGCACAGGGCACAGCTGGGCTCTCATTTCAATGCTCACGCAGACTTCATTACAATACACAAGTCCTTGTTTGGCAAGTAACAGAAGTATCTTGTTTTTATTTCCAAAGCACCTTCAAGAGACTTCTAAAATTGCATCAACCCTTCATGTCTTCATAAGAATCCTCTGCCTTCTGCACACGTTGCCTGTTATGTCAGTACTGCATGCTGAACAATCTCAAACATCCTAAACTGTGTATGTAGAAGTTGCATAAACACTGTATCTGACACTGTAAAGAGTGCTCTAGAGATTCTGGATGCCCATTTAAAGTTCTGGATCTATACAAGCTTCTTTGCTGAATTACCACTTGCAAAGAAGGCTTTCACAATGCAAATGCTGACAGCTGTAATTAAGGCCTCACAAGCAGATGCTGCCATAGTGCAGCTCAACGTTTGGGGCCTCACTTCTTTGGTTGGTTGGGTTTCTCTGAGCAAAGCTTCAACCCATAAGCTTAAGAAACATGTTTTCAGAAGGTACTGCAACTAAAACTGAAAGGCTGCTTTAAGCCAACCCGAGTAATAAGAAAATCTTGGTAATTTAAGTTTTTTCTAGTTTTATACGTAAGTTTTCAGTAGGATGGGTTTGAGGAAACTTGGCTGCTTTAAATCCTTTTAAGGATTTAAAAGTAACATATATGAATGATAACATACTCATATGGTTTGTTTTTCCAACCAGAAATGGTTACACTTGCAATTACGTGTTTTACACTATACATTAAAAAACCCTATCAGAAGTCTGAAAGCTGGACTACATCAGACAGGTATTTCAGAACTAAAAGCAGCAGAACCACTGCATGTCTGTGTCAGCAGAAGACTGCAGATGTACTGGCTCTAAGAGACTACAGAGAAGAGAGCGTGCTTGTTTTGGGTCTAAAACAAACCTTCCAACTACATGAAAGCAGAAACTAAAAGGTAGTTAAGTTAGATACAATAAGTTAGTGTGGCCTGAAAGGACAAATTTCAATTCAGACTAAAATTCAGGATGAAAACACGGTTCAACATCGTAATCATGATGTTATTTTCACACTTCCGTAAGCCAACTCACATCTTTCCTGCCTGTTGACTTTCACTTAACAGGAAACGTTGGTTTGAAATCACTGTCAGAGGCAACTGTGCCTTCAGGTCTGCTGGTAGGAGCTAGCAAAAGTAGTGAAAATTCCAGAAGTAATTCTACGACAAGTTAAACTAAGAGATCCAACTGTTCAGCCTGCTGGCTTTAAAATGTCAGCAACCATCAGGCTTTAAAGAGCTGCAATCAATGAAATAATTGGGTTTGTGTGCATGTGGTTTGTCCAGTGCAATAATGCAAGCAGAAGTCTGCAAACCGCCAAAGGACAAAGCACAGCCATCACTTCTCCTTTGTTTCCCATTGCAGCCTTCAGAACACCCCAAAAGCAACCGCACCACACCTGGTTTCAGGCAGAGCTTTGTAAATCCTGTAAGGAAGACGTGGTGAAAATTTCATAAAGTGAAAGGCATACCAGTGGCTCTCATTCGCAAAACAGGTTTTTAGACTTCTACCACTAAACACTGCACATTTAGTGGTGATTCCAAACACTTTTCATGTCAGAACCTGTTCTGCTGACCAGGCCTGTGTGCTCATGGCCACCTTCTCCACACTGACACTTTGGCTTCTGCCACGCTACAGGCAGCCCGTGCTACAGGCACGTGCACTGCTTCTCGTAACTTCAGAGAAGGTCCTGTGATCCAGCCAGAACTCAATCTCTTCTGGAAGGAAAACAACTAAGCTTGACAAGACTACACAAATATCAAGAAAGAACTTGATCTTTGTTCCTCCTGAGCAGCTTACCTCAGATGTATGAGGTAGCGTAGTAGCCTTTCTTCAGTCTGTTGGCTATTTTCTTTATTGACAGTCCGCTTGATTTCTCGTCTCACAGGAACAGAGAAAGTTCTTTGCCGTAGGAATGTCTGATGATTAGCTGGCATCTCTCTCAAGTCATAGATCACCACAAACATCTTCACCACAGTTTTGTTAGGGTTAAATAAGGTCTGAAAAGACAGACGGTTCAGTACAATAGCGTTTAGAAATGAAAAATTGGGGAAAGAAATCACTTGTGAAAATAGTCACCGCCCTCTATGCACTTTGTTCCTATGTAAGACAGAAATATTTATGCAAAAATGTGCAGTCTTTCTGTATACCTCGACACGTTATCTACCAGACAGTCTCTTATTTAAAATATGATAGTAATCATTTTTCTGATCTGAAACTGTAGCACATGACTACTATAATGTTACTAATCTGCTTCTCTATTTTTATTTTTCTAGTCAGATTTTTGTCTCCACTATTTTTGAGACATGCTGTGCTTCCAGCAGGTGCAGAGGCGGGCTCCAATTCTACACCTGGAATTAGCCATGTGTCACCCTGGCCTGGGTTCATAAAGGAAAGAGGCAGACATTGGTTCTAAGCATGGCTGCAATTTACTTTCTGATTTTATTACGGGAAGTAGGTACTTTTAAAATGTTGCAAAACGAAGCTGAGTATTTAAACCGGGTGTCTCTTTTCAAAGGATTTCAGAATTTGGACTTGTGAATTACCTCACTGAAGAAGTAATGAAGTGTTACCAACTATCCTGAATCTTCAGTAACTGATCTGAAGCTTTTTGACAGCATTGGATGGGTTCAGATGTTTGGAGACTCTTTCGTCCCACAAATTAGACAGATTTATACTTTAAATTTCCACGATTTTACAAGTTTCTAGAGAAAATCACTTTTCCACTGGTAACTTCATGCTCCTCTCTAGTAAATAACCTCATTCTCTCTGCATTAATTTCTCGATAATGCACTCACACCTGCAATGTCGTACCATTTTTAAGAAGGGTAGAAAGGATGACCCAGGGAACTACTGACCTGTCAGCCTCACCTCCGTACCAGGTAGGATCATGGAGCAGATCCTCCTGGAAGCTATGCTAAGGCACATGGAAGAGAGAGAGGTGATACGGGACAACCAGCACCGTTTCACCAAGGGCAGGTCTTGCCCGACCAACCTTGTTGCTTCTTATGATTGTGTAACTACGTCAGCGGACAAGGAAAGAGCCACTGATGTCATCTATCTGGACTTCAGTAATGCCTTTGACACAGTCCCCCATAACATCCTTCTCTCCAAATTGGAAATGCAGGAATTTGATGAGTCAATTGTTTGATCAGTGAGGAACTGGTTATGAGATGGCAACCAGAGAGTGGCGGTCAAGGGCTCAATGTCCAGACAGAGAGCAGTGATGAGTGGTGTCCCTCAGGGGTCAGAACTGGGAGCAGTACTCTTTAACTTCATCAGTGACATTGACACTGGGATTGAGCATGCCCTCAGACAGTTTGTGGATGACACCAAGCTGTGTGGTGCGGTCAACACACCCGAGGGATGGGATGCCATTCAGAGAGACTTAGACAGGCTCGAGCAGAGGGCCCAGGAGAACCTCAGGAGTATCAATAAATCCAAGTGCAAGGTCTTGCACCTGGGTCTTGGCAACCCCTGCTATCAACACAAGCTGGGGTATGTAAGGATGGAGCCCTGTCAAAAAGGACCTGGGGCTACTGGCAGATGGCAAGCTGGACTTGAGCCAGAAGTGTGCCCTCACAGCGCAGAAAGCCAACTGTAACCTGGGCTGTATCAAAAGAATTGTGTCCAGCAGGTCAAGGGAGGTGATCCTGCCCCTCTGCTCTGCGCTGGTGAGACCTCACCTGGAATACTGTGTCCAGATGTGGAGTCCTCAGTACAGGAGAGATGTGGACCTGTTAGAGCGCATCCAAAGGAGGGCCACAAAAATGATCCAAGGGATGGAACACCTCCCCTATGAGGACAAGCTCAGGGAGCTGGGGCTGTTCAGCCTGGAGAAGAGAAGGCTCCGAGGTGACCTGAGAGCGGCCTTTCAATATCTAAAGGGGGGCTATAAGAAAGAAGGGGATAGACTCTTTAGCGGGGTCTGCTGTGATAGGACAATGGTTTCAAACTAAAGGAGGGGAGATTTATAATGGATATAAGGAAGAAGTTTTTTTGTTTTTTTTTTTAAACAGTAAGGGCAGTGAGGCACTGGCACAGGTTGCCCAGAGAGGTGGTGGGTGCCCCATCCCTGGAGACACTCAAGGTCAGGCTGGACCAGGCTCTGAGCACCTGATGGAGCTGGAGGTGCCCTTGTTCATTGCAGGGGAGTTGGACTAGATGACCTTTAAGGGTTCCTTCCGACTCAAATGACTCTATGGTTCTATTCTATGCTGCATACGTACCACTTGTATCGTTCCTGAAGGCGGTACCCGATAACCCCTTTTACCAAGGGACTCTAAAGTAATTACACCCTAAGAAAAAAAGAAACAGAATTACCAGGGTGCAATACAAATCATAGTGCTCTATTCATTTAATTGTACTCGCATGTTGCTGTTAATTTTTAGAATAAAAATTAAAGACTAGAAGACAATATTTAAGATGCAGTTAAAAATCAACAGCAAATACTTTGGCAGATCATTAAAAGCTGTGAAATAAGGAGTACGTGTTCTCCTCTTGAAACAAATTTCAAGGTTCCACATGTTCAGACTAGCAGTCAGGGAGCTACAGAGAAATAAAAAGCCATTCTAGAAAGAAAGCTCTAAGTTAAAAATGAAAGACTTGCCCATCCATTTCTATATGGCCTGCAACTGCACCAATAATACTTCCATCCCCAAAGAATTAATTCCTGCTTTTCAAAGACAGCAGATGCACTTAATCTCCCGTTCTAATCCAAAATTAGCAACGATATCATCTGCTTCAGTACCAGCAGGGATCTATGGAGCATGTGAGCATCCCACTGACATCCAGGGAGGAAAACCACTCTGCTCCAGCACAGCTGAGGTCACCCTTAAGGCTCTGCAGTAGAGCATGAGCTGCATTATGCTGCCGTGCACAACTGCTGTACTGCACTGATAGGGACCCATCAAAAACAAAAAAAATCAACAAAAAAAAAGCCAACAGGAACCCCAGAGCAAAGAAACTAGCTATATAAACAGAAACAATGTTTCTGATGATGGAGGCACGATACAAATGTTGTCTTAATCCTAAAAGACTCAGCCATAATAGCATGTTTACAACATCTGGGAAAGCCTCAAACAATGAAACCGTGCTAATGAAATAAGCAATGCTACTTTAACCATTGGAAGAACATCAGGATCCTTTCATCTCCTGGAAAATTAGGTGAAATAATCTAAAAAGATGAAAGCGAGAAAATTGATACTACTTTTCTGTAGTTAAGAAAGACACATACAAGCTTAAACTGCATTACACAAATTTAACTTGCAAAGCCATTTAACTTCACTTTCTGAATCAATTTAGAAGCAGAATATAAAAAATATGGTACATACTACGAATTTAATGTCTAAATATTGAGATAATCAGGTGTTAAACCCTACTTACATGTTTAAATAAACTATTTACATATTTTAAACACACGCACAGTAAAGCCTCTCAAAATGAGATCTGTCACCCAGGTAACACCTAAGTTACTTAACAGCCATTTGAAATGAATCTAGCTGTCTGATTTGATGGTTCAAAGCATCCAGACTTTTGCTTTTTTACAAGGTAGCAATTTTTAGGCATTCAAACCTGCAAACAGAGTTAGTACTGCACTGCTAGGGTAAACACCAACAAATCAAGCAGCTTGTGAGAGTGACATGCTTACCACCGGCTCAGACAGCAATTGCCTAAAAATAAAGGGCTAAACAACCTCGACAAGGAGTCTAAACTCTCCATCCACAACTATACTTTGGCATACCATCCAAGCTACTAACTGACAAAGCAGTTAGTTCCCCAGGACATCAGCTTGTTTGGACAACAAAATGTATCCTATTAGCCCAGCTATTGCCTCACCGCCTATTTTAAGAAAATTGGATAAAAAGAGATAGTGGAGGTCAATCACGCCAGTGATATTCCATGACCAGAGCAGCTGGATGGTGGGACACAGCAATGGGAGAAAATGCACTAGTTCGGAAAAGAGAAAGGACAAGAGGAAGAGATCTTGATCATAAGCAGCTGGAAACATCCTAGACCCCTCCACAGCCCCACTGCCTGAATTCTGTACTCACCTAGGTGGAGATGGAGACCAAGAGCTATCCAAATTTAATTCCCCAATCGTCTGAAGCCAGCTCTGTCCCTATGTAAAAACTGCAGGGCTTTGAAATGCCAAAGGATGAGGACAAAAATATCCTCCCTGAGGATACTGTATCTACTACCAGAGAAGTACCTGATCAGCTGAGAAACTCTGAATAGCTCTGGGTAGTTTACATACCTTAGCATGCTAATTACAAAACATCTCAGCAAGCATTAGGATTGTATGTTTGATTACCGTATTAAAGCATGAGTTAGACAAGTTCGCCTGACTACAAGCTTACGAATTATGTTCCACCTTACTGGTTTTAAACAGAGGAGAGAAAATTCGGACCATACACTTACCATGTAAGGAGAGGGTGCGTTATCATCTGAAACACTGTAGAATGACACTTCAACAGGGAGAGTCATGTGAGTGGGACAGAAGACCCCGCTCGCTCCCACTTCTGCTGTGAAGCCCTCGACGATGCCTAGCGGGTCTAAGCGAAAATTCAAGACGGACTCCTGAAAAACAAAACACATACAGCTTAGATTGAGAGCGCCTCAAAATACAGCAAAAAGTAAGAAGCAGTAAGCAAGTGTTTATAAGAGCCTGGGTCTTAAGCATTTCCTGAGGTGACACACCAGAAATCACAACTCCGGCAGAAATTACAACGAACAGAGGAACATTCAGCATGATGGTAGTGCTCTAAGAGAAAGCATCATGCAAATCCTATCCTGATCCGACTCAAACCTGCACAAAGCCCACAGGGAGCAGCGGGATCTATTCATGGCTTCCCTTGGTATGTGCTATCTGAAAGAATAATGGGCTATAATCTGTAGCTTTTCTCAACAAATTCTCTCCCTGTTTCATAAGGTATAATGCAATCCATAAATGGTCTAATTAGTCACTGACATTTGATAAGCTACATGAAATCAAAAGCTGGAGGCTACACTTCCAATATGTTGTTTACTACACTGATTTCACGTGGCTTTTGCAAAACATTTACTAAGTTTTAAGAGTAAAAGTGTGAATCCTTTTTCTTCTGGGTTTATATAAACAAAAATGAACAGTAACAGTTTAAATCTCACTTAAGCCAACAGAACACCTCCTAACTTAACCGTAGTGGGAATTAAAAGTTAAAATTTCTGATTCTGTATCTGAGAGAGAAGACTTCTTGGGAGTGAAATTCATGCCTTTATAAATGGAAATTAAAACAAATTTCAGTCAATTTAATTATGAATCTTCACACTAATGCACTCTAAAAAGCAGTACAGAAGAATAATAAAAATACCACAAGACTTCTAGACAATGTGCAATACCTCAAAGTTTCCCAGAAGGCTAAGACTTGTTACTGGTGGAGCACTAGAACTTAGAAATGGTTTCCCATGGCTCTCTGGATCACTCTCTCTGTTTATACATTGTTGTGGGCTATTAAATAAAAGAGAATAAATATAAAGGATGAACACATTTCCTTTTGTCTTCTGGGTATAACCAGGTCTAAAAAGAATCATTTACTTTCTGCATTGCAAAATACTGTGCTAAAGAAGTACCAGTTGAACACCGTCTGCTAATACTCTTGCAAAACATTTTCTGGGTAACTGAACAATACCTTCACCGAGAGATTCAGACAATACACATTTATGTTGTTCATTAACTCTGAATTAAAAAAAACAGAATTTTTATGTTTATGTGATGCACGTCAACGTGTAAAAACTCATGACTAGTCCCTTTCAAGGGTCACATTCTCTGAGCAGATATAAAAGCAAAATATTTAACCCACTCAACTCTAAGAACAAAACATCTCGTTTGAAAAAATGTTTTTCACATAATGGAGAAAAAACTCCACGGAAAAAGAAGAGTCACTGATCAATGTATTTTCTGTTTGAGTACTCGAGCACATCCTACAGTGTTCCCAATCCTACGCGGGACAGAGCTGGTCTCAACAGCAGCTCTCACTCTGGGGCTTTGTCCCAGTGCTGTGCTGATTTGGGCACCCGAGACAAAACCCATCAACTGATTGCCACACCAAGGGCTGAAATCCACTGTCTCCACACAATTGCAATGAAATCTAAAAGTAATTATTTCAGAATAAGAATTCTTTGGAAAGACACCACTATGTCCATATTTGGTAACCATCTTTGTTGTTATATCTGTTCTGTTTTCAAAAAAAAAGAAATCTCAAGGTTTCTGGTAAATAAAACGTACCTTCTTGCAGACAAACATTTCAACTGCAGCAGTGATGAATCCAGATCAAAGCACCCAGACTGTGTTTTCCTCTGAGGAACCTCAAAAGGGGAAGAAAATCCTAATTTAAAAACTGTACCTCCCATAAGCACAATTTTGACAAGTAAGCACAGGTTTGCTAAGAATTTGCATGACATTACAAAATCATGAAAACAAAGGAGAAAGTTATTCTAAACTTAGTGAAAAAAATCTAAAATTATTAAAGATTATAAGTCCTGATTGACAGAACTGCTTTAAAAGACTGAAGTAAAAATCTGATCAACATAAACAGGAGCTTCCAGAAGAATACAAGAACGAAGCAACAAGAACTAACTGTATCACTGTACCCCCAAATCACTATCCAGCTCACTCAAGAGGCTTTGGAGCAGTACAGAGCGTTAGAAATTAACAAGATGTAACAACTTCCATCTGAGTTCCCTGAAAATATGACATCTTCCATAAGCACACAAGAACTAAACACACTATATGCTGATTACAAAAGGTCAGTATCGTCAGTAGTTTTAATTGGAACTACCTTTTTCTTTAAAAGCCCCGAACAACCAACCAGGAACTATGTAGACTGCTCTGAAAGTAATGCCTCCTGTTTATTTCCACGGGAAGTCCAACAGATACAAAGAGCACAAGAACGCTATTTGATAGAGGAAATTCTCAGCTGTAAAATGCTATTTTTCAACACAGTCACCACCATTAGTTATGTATTTTTGCCAGTGATGAAAACAGCTTGCATGCCACGTTGGTAAACATCTGCACTGGCAGAGGTGACCCACTGTTTCACAGCTGCTATAAGTGTGTTACTGCTAGGAAAACATCGCCCACACAGTCCATCTTTCATCACCCCAAACAGATGGAAATCAGAAGGTGACAAATCTGGACTATATGGTGAGTGTGGTAGGACAGTCCAGTCAAGACTGGCAATGTGCTCCACCATTTTCAAACTGGTATGGGGCCTGGTGTTATCTTTCAAGGGAAAGGCTGTCTTCCTCTCTGGCCTGACTGGAAGTTTGAGCCCTCAGCTTAGTCAGTGTTGTGATGCAGCAGTTAAAGCTGATTGTTTGTCCAGGTTCCAGGACATCCAGAAGGATCAGCCCTTTCCTATCCCAAAAGACAGCGCACATCACTTTACCCACTGAGATCTGTGTCTTGAACTACTACTTCAATGGGCAGTTCACGTGCCATCACTCCACAGACTGCTTTTTTGACTTCAGCTTGCAGTGGTGACACTACATCTTGTCACCGGTAATGACATGATATAAGAAACTGTCATCTTCAGCCTCATACTGGTTCAATAAGTCCTGACAAACACACATACAGTGTTCCATCCGTTCCTGCACAGCATTCATAGGACCCACCTGGCACAAACTTTGTGATATTCCAACACTGCCACCATCATTTCCAATACATTGAAGCCAATGTTCAGCTCCCATACACAGTCCCTCAGTTGTGATCTACCGATTAGCATGGATGAGCTGATCGAGATGCTCTTCATTTTGTGCTGTGGCAGCTGTGCATGGCCATCTGGAAAATGACTTATCTTTCACATTACGGTCACCACAGCTGAAATGCACAGCCAACTGTCTCCCTGTGCTCAGTGCCACTGTTGGGTCTCCATAAATGTTCAGCAAGCGTCAATAAGTGTCAGTGGGTGCCATTTTTCCCACACAGAGGAACTCAATTCCACACCTTCGCTTCAGACACAATTCCATGTCAGACTAGCCAACATAATAAAACATGAGGCATTACTTTCAGAGCAGCTCTCATAAGAATGTGTTCCTGCCTTAACGCAGCAACCTTGTGTCACTTACTCATCTGTATCTCTGGAAGTTGAAGAATATGCTGTACAAACTGTTCACAGAAACAAAAAACTTTAGGATAATAGGCCACTAGATATTAATAACTCACACAAAACCTCTTCAGTGACTAAATATGTTAATTTCAAAATGCTTTCTTTTGTGCTCTATAATAACACCATTGTTTGCCATAGAATTTTTTATTTTACCTTTTGTTACTCTTGAGAATCTCTGAAGAACTACCTCTAAAGTATTCTTTTTCAGAATTTTTCAACTTCATTTTAGTGTTAACTCTCAAGATTCCACCTGCAAAAGCATTCACCCTGACACCGAAAGTAAATACGAAAACTTCTCCTAGATATCTTGTCAAATTTTCTACAATACACAGGAACTAAATTAACAAGATATCCCCTTCCTCATGGGAAAGTTGAGTCATAATTAAGCCATAATTTCATCAGTAACTTACAGGACTTGAAAGCAGAGGCAACCCAGTTCGGGGATGAAAAGCCTTGGTTGAAGTTCCATCCAAGGACCGAAAATTGTGTTTCCGCCATATATTTGTGTGTTTTAGAGCTGGTGCTTTCTGTCAGTGAAACAGATTTACTCAAGATATTATTGGGCTATTTCAACAGCCTATCAAGCTATCATCTGTTTGCTCGAGTGGAAAGAACTCCTGCAGCTGGTGCACCTGCATCACACTAACGTATTATAAATCAGATGCAAGTTCTCTTTGATTCAATCTCCAACCACTACAAATTACTGATTTTAAAAGGCCTCCCACCACACTGAAACAAGAGTATGTGTACACACAACACCCAGCTGACTACAGAAAGTGTCATTTCTAATGCTATCACAGCGAGCAGGACGAGGCAATGTTCTTGCTCATGTTAAACTTTGAATTCAGGGTGGAGGAGGGAAGCACCACTGGGCCAAACTTCACTTCAGACATGGAAGCAGACAACAGTCCCACCTGCTTCACATAGAGTCAGACAAAAATTCTTCCTCCCGTCACCCTGCGCAAATATAGGGTGCAGTTACAAGTTACCTGACTGCCAGCAGCTAAAGAAATCACTCTTTATCTCTGCTTACCTGCACATCTGGGTTCTTCAGCCGCTCACACCTAATAGAGCCGTCTTCTGTAGACTTCTTCTGAGAAGTGCTTTGGAAATCAAGGCCTACTGGCTCTTCATTCTCATCATGTGCAGCTTTCATTTTATCTTGTCTGTTTTTATTTTTGAAATTGTCATGGTCTTTATTTAAATAATTTTCAATACTAATAAGCTGGGTATTTTGCTCATAAATACTTGATTTCTTTGAGTCTTTATCTGAACATTTGAGTTCATTCTTGTGCAAAGAGTCAGATGCCTGCATCACAGTTGCTTTTTTTGTACCTTCAAGTAGTCTACATTTATCTATCTGCAAATTGTTAAAAGTGCCCATGTTGCTGCTCTCACTAACAATCATTCTTTCTTTAAGTTTATTTGTGCAAACCTGTTCATCAACGCTGCTAAAATTTGAACACTGTTTAATTCTATTGGTTACCTGGTCTTTCTGCACATAATCAGAATGCATCATTTCCAATTTATCCGGCAATTCAGATTTATTTTCTTTAACACATGGTGATGATGTGTGCATGTTAGTAAATGAATGAGAAGTCTTATTTGAAGTCTGATGAAATGCATTTTGGACAGCTTCACTGGGTTTTGCTAACACCAATTTTCTTCTCGCTTGAAGTTTCAGAGAAGCCTTTGATTCACCATCAAACCTAGGACTGATCGGAGTATCAGGTGTTTTGAACCTTGATTTACTGCTGTCTTCGAGCAGAGAAAAACTGGATTTAGCAAAAGAAACAGAAGATGGTTGCTTGACTTTCTTCAGCAAATTTTCATCTTCATATGTACTTCGGAAAATTTTTGAAGTAACTGGGCTAGTCTCATGCACTTTGAATGGACGACCATTGACATGAGAAGTAGCTGGATCACAATGAATCAAGTGCTGGGCAATCCTTGCTATAACCTCCCGCCGCTCCTGGAGCAGAGAGTCAATGAGAGGGTTACCTTCTCCTGCAGGTGGACGGCCACAGTGGTTCGCTGGAGCACGAGGATCGAGCCGTGGGATTTCTGGTATTGCTCTAGTTTTGCCTTCACCACCATCTTCTTGTATTGCATTATCTAAATTGACAGTAGGAACAGGTGAGGTTTCCTTGCCTTTCCTCAGCAAGCTTTCATCTTCATAAGTACTTCGATAAGCTTTTGGTGTAGCTGTGCTGGTTTCGTGTATGTTGAAGGGACGTCCAGCAACCCCTGGGGAAGTAGCTGGATCACAGTGAATCAAGTGTTGAGCAATTCTCGCAATGACTTCTTGTCGCTCCTGAAGTAAGGAGCCTATCAAAGGATTGGTTTCTCCTGTGGACTGATGAGAGCAATGACCATTTGAAACACGGGAATCAATCAAAGAAAAGGATTTAAAAGTTCGAACAGCTGTTTCGTGAGATTGCGTCTTACTGTCTGCTGCAGCATTATAGCACTGAACTTTCGATTGTGACGCTGCAAAATCAGATCCAAGACCAGCAGACGGATAAAGCTTTAAATTTCTGATAGAGGAAGTAAATTCAGGTGTCTTTTTTACATTAAGTAAGCTTTCAGGTGTCATTGTCCACGCTTGTTTCCCACAGACACGCTGCGGACTGGAGGTACTGCACAGTTCTGCTGCACTGGATTCACTGTGCTGATGTAACTTACGCTCCTTCATTTGCTTTTCATAATAGCTAAGGTTGGTGTGAATACTACAGGTCAAAACTGGGTAATTTGATTGTCTGGGTAAGGACTGGACACTGACTTTCAAGGCCACATTGTGAGAAACATTAGGAACAGGAAAGACATGCTCCGTTGGTGTCTGGGAGAACGTCCATTGCAGGTCCACATCTGCAGCACCCACCCTGAAACAAGACAGAAGTGCATTTACAGACATATCTCAATAAAGAGCCTTTGATACTCTACTTTGTAAGACAAACTTCAAGAACAAAGCACTGAAGCCTTGTCACACAGCAACTGCCACACTTGGCAAAGTATAGGAACCAGATACAAATACCACAGAACCGGGCCAACAATGTGGCACCCTCTGAAAGCAAAGGGGACCACGGGTAGGAAGAATGGGTTCAAGGTGAGCAGCAGCAACCTGCAAACAGCAAAGCAAGAGTATTTTTGACTTCAAACATACCTGTACAGAATGTTACGGGGAACAGCACCATGTGAAACACTCAGCCACGCGCTCAGCTGGGAGAAGAAAACAAAAGAGCGAACAGCCAACAAAAGTGTCTTCTCTTCAATGAATCGATCTCCGCTTCTAAAGTGCATTAAAAGAAACACACAGATGTTGGTAAGAATATACACAGAGAACTAATAGAACTAGGACACAGAATGCTATTAACAGAGCTAAGATTTCTCAAGATCTGTTGCTCCCTTTCCGTGTTTGCCTCCTCTGTCCAGATCACATTATCATCCCTCTGGTAAGAGGTTAAATGTTTGCAAAGATCTTGTAGGAAATTACAGTCATATATATATATACTCAATTATATATACACAAATACAATATACTGCACGTGCACTGTTAGAGTATTCTGCATTAAATACTAGAAGACAAATTTACTTGCAGGTTTTCATTCTGAAAACAAAACAGATGATTCAAGCAAAACAATGAAATTCCAACATTTGAAGATTACAGAGCCTGATTTGTACCCATCTGTGTAAACATTTATAGAACTCAACAAATCATGAACTAATAACTGATCCCAGTACCCAACTTACTGTCGAGGAACTGGTTCCAAAATCCACCTTTCTAACAACAACGCATCTTGTTTGATTGCAGGATCATTTAAATCGTTCCCCTCTGTGTTAGGCCCTTCATCACTATAGCAACAGTCTGGAAGTAACATCACTTCAACCATGATTGGAGTATTGTTTTTCCACAGTAGCATAACCTCAGATCTGGTTCGCCTGGCTTGACGACACTAAGGGAGAGAATAAATGTCAACATATACAAGCCATAAAAATACTAGCCACATTTAAACCTACTTTAAAATCACGTTCCAAAGACCTTGAAAAGGGCAGGGGTCAAGTACTGTAGGTTACATTGCACCAAATCAGAGATAAGATCCCAGAGTTATCAAATGACAAATTAACAAATCATTTATGCCTGTAGTTAGAGCAATATCTGCAGAAAATAGAGGGCTCACAGAAGTTCTCTCAACTACCATACTTAGCAGCTTTTACTACTCTCTCCACAAGCCATCCACAGCAATATCCTATGAAACTTTGCATCTTGGATCAAACTAACTTCTGCATGAATAAACTGCAAATTCACACAGCACTCTGCATCTTTTATTTGAGAGCTGCTCCAACCTCAAACTGAAAGAGATGAGGTGCATTTGATGGCGTTCCTGTTTTTCTTGGACCGCTAATTTTTTAACACCACCTGAAACAGCAAAAAGTTCTGCAAGTCAGCCTACATTTTCTCTCTCTCTCTCAAAAAAAAAAGATCAGCACTAAGTATAGCACTCACAACCTGCATAATAAAGATTCAAATAGGTACTGCATTCAGGTAGCTGTGCAGAACTTCATGTTCAAGGATAAAAGGCTTAATGATCTCCTTTTAAGGACAGATCTGATCTATTATTAGTACGACACCGAATTACATACTCGTTTAAATGCAGAGCTGACAGACAGGAATTGTTACTCGTGCTTAGCTACGAATCTACCAGGGGTTCTCAGCTGATTTTGATCATGGCAGCAATACTTCAGATGAAATGAGACCATCATACCTGAGCCAGCTTGTCACTGCATTCATGCTTAGTTGTTGGTGGCTGACTTGACTGCGCTGGAGGACAATGAAAGCCCTCGGTTCTGCCCTTTATCGAGTGTTCGGGTGTCCGACCTTCGGTGATCAGCAAGGCCAAGGAGACCAGGAACTCCTCAGCTTCATACTCAAAGTACTCATCTAAAGTATCTGCCATTTGAAAAAGACAAAAATCAACGTCACCTGCTGTACAAGCATTAAACTGTAGCTGGCCCTGTGGCTTGTTCCAACGGACACTTCAAACATGAGCTGTGGGAAATGGATGTTTGTATCAGACTGCCTGCCCTCTCCATCATGCCGAGTTATCACAGCGCCAAAACTCACCCTTCTTCTACCTACAACTTCGCTGCTGCAAGCAGACAAAATTAGACACACTCTAAAGAAAGCTCCACAGAGTAATTGCCTGTGTCACCAGGCTGCACGAGTGACAAAGAACAACAGTTTGTGTTGTGACCCACGGCTGAATCACAGCTTTTCTACAGGAAAAATCTCCCCTGGGTCCCAATGGAAGGAGCCTGATGGCAGTACAACTTGACATCCTGAGCAGCACATAACAGATACAAGGACACACTGCATCACATAATACATTAAAAAACTCAATAGGAAAAAAATAGTAAGAGTTAATTATATTAGAAAAAGTGGGACACAATGTTCTTTAAGATTTTTATAGTGAGTTCCTACTGCTGAGAGCCAGGATTATTTAAGAGAGGTCCATTTATAGTTACCATTAACAGCTTTCACACAGAGACGAGGTTCACGAGGAACATACAGAATATTCATTGTTTCATACCACGCTCAGTCCAAACTTGTGCAAAGAACCAAACCTCAACAAGTCTCCCTAAACAAAGCAGCAGCTGCAGTGCTCCTCGTGAGCCATGCTGGCATGTGCAGTGCCCACAGAATGCAATGTAGTGGCCCGGCAGCAGCTCTTTGTTTTACGCTTCTGGGGAATAAAAGCATGTGACATCTTCACCGCTCTAGTGTGAGCATCCTGCATCCTACACCAAAACAAAGCTGCCAGGAGGGACTGTTAACTTCAGTACACGTTCTGAACACCATGCACAAATGCCTTTCCTCCTGTAGAAAAGAGACTGTTCAGGAGGTTTTGCTGCTTCGGTTTTTTGCCTTCATTCCCTAGTACCTGAGCATTTAGCAAACACGGTAAGGCAGACCTGAAAAACCCGTGGAATGGATGTATTAAATAAAAACTCCAGTGAAATGCCCGATAACTTGCAAGTAGAAACTACAAAGTGTGTAACACCAACTTCTGCACGGATATATTTGCTGAGCCCAGGCTTGTGCTCCACAGGCCCCAGGGCCTGCAGACTATGTGAAGGGATCTACACATGGTACATGGGAGAAGTCGGGAACCACGCTCACTACGGACGAGTCCACATCTTCACACGCTCGTTTCCTCTTCCTGAAGGGATGCTCTCCTGTCTGTGGGCAAACAGAAGAGAACGGAGTGCAGAGCAGCCTGTCCCAGCGGGTTACCCAGCTCCTTTTGGTGGCACTACAGCCTGACCCCTCTTGCCCCACACCATCACCAGCACTGGAGAGGACAGACAGAGGGATGGACAGCGGGGGCAGCAGTGCCCGCTCAGTGGCAGCGCAGGCCTGCAGGGCTGGGTGCTGCCTGCACCAGGTGCTGGCCACCAGCTGCCTTCTGCCAAAAGCCCGAGGTGAGATGAGTTTCCTGAGGACCCCACGTGGCACACGCACCAAGCCTTATGTCACCTGGCACGAGTTAAAGCGGCCGTTCTTCTGATGGATGGCAAAAAGTACTAACAAAGGGGGCATGAAAGATTAAAGGAACGGTAAATAACAGAGAGGACAAGCCACCTACAGTGATGTGACTCACCGACCAAATTAGGCACCTGCAGCTTTTTTTTTTTTTTTCCAGGCATAAGCCCAAACAACAGGTAAGTCATACTTACAGAATAGGGAATGGGACATGGAAAATCTCTGAAAAGCACTGAGATGTTATCCTGGTGCTAATACAAGCACCGTGCTCAACTCCGCATGCCCAAAGGTCGCGGTGATGCTCAGGCGGTCACAGTGGGCTGGATCACTGTGGGAGCAGCTCTCCTGCTCGGCTGTAGGAGCTTCAAGACCCAGATTCCCTCAGTGGTAGCAGGAACAAACTAAAGCAGAACAGCCTCGTGCCTAGCAGGAAAAAAGGGGGGAGGAAACGCTGCTCCTTAAGAGAACGTCAGAGAATCTGTGCAGTTAAATACGCAAAAGCACTTTTTAAAGGAAAAAATGAAAGCGCTCCATCAAGATCCGGATGCATTTACACAGACAGATCTCACCTCGGTCAACCAGCTGCTACAGAACAGAAATGGCAGAGTAGGACACAATACCTGAAAATGCACACGAGGAAACTGCAACAGCACGTCCTTACAGAATGACCAGCACCAAGCACTGAGCTAGGAAAAGATACTGCTTTCTTAACAGCATTATAAAGACAGGGCCAACAGTTAAAAATTACATCGGCAATGTAACAAACAAGGCATCTGATCTTGATTTTTAATTCTTTTAAAGCACAAATAGCAACAGTTATTGAGAAATGTATTTTCCTACTAATGCCATGTGGCATGTTGACTTTTTTTAGCTCCACATGATTTCTGTATTATTTGGCAACTTCTATTAGCTTCAGTAGAGGAAAAAAGCCCTGTGAACACTGGGAAGCATAGTAATTGTTCCTACACAACAGACACAGATGATGCAAGTTGATGTAATTGAGGACAAGGGTGGAAAGGCATTTATAGAAACAGCAAACTCAGTGTTTAGCAAAAAAGAATTCCTGGTTATGCATGCTGCAGCAGTTGGCTTTCGTCTATAATTCAGCCTTGTTTAAGACACGATGCACTGTGCACAATAACCTCAAGCCTATAACCTTACTATGAATATGTTTTTATTCTGCTTCATCTCTGGCAATGGAACATGCTAGTGTATAATATAAAACAAGTGTTCCAGCAATGCGTGTATTTTCCTGCCCTTAAAATAGATAAAACTCCAGTTGGTGGACACAAGTACAGGGGAATTAAAGTAATAAGGCACTACTGCCCTTTATTGCTAATTGAAACTGGAGTGCACCGACCAGCTAATCACAGGAGACAGCAACAGACTGCTGTAGGAGGAAATATAAATATATATGTATATAAATTTAGAATGAAGCTATTATACAATACATGGAACTAAGCACATAGTGCTGGATAGCTTAGACTAGTGTTTTGTCTTCCTTTGTCTCCTCCACACACCAAGCAAGAACTACTTTCCCACATCTTCTAGACAAACAGGAAAGCACATTTAACCTGAGATGTCAGGAAGAGCCTTCAGATCCTTGCCCTCTCCTGTCCACTTCACACATGCACAAATCACTGGAGCACTGCAGCGAAAGACAAGAACTCAAAAACAAAGGAAAAGCTAGAACAGGCACCCGTACTAAAATCTCTTCAATTCCTGCCTGCGGAACAAGGGAGCCATAACCTCACTGAGCTGGGGCAGAGACTCTCCCAGCACAGCTGAGCCAGCTCTGCCCATCATCTCCTTCCCCAGTTAGGTCACAGCTGCACAGACCAACTCCCTTCCCTTTCCTACTGCAGTATTTTCTGCGGTAATTACAGAAAATGCTTTCATGAAACGTGCATTAGAAGAGCAGTTAATCTCTCTCCTAGGCTGAGACACGAAGCAAAGACGTTGGTATCATGCACCCAGGTGCTCCACCATGCCTACTGAGAACTCTGCCCAGGCTGTATTCCAGATGTGCAGCTCTGGCCCACCCAACGGCCGTGGGACCCCCCACACTGTGATCTAGGAGGCTACTCCTAGGAGTCCATGAAACACACCTAACAGTTACCTTCAAATATGCTCTAGAATGGCCCAGAGCATCTCTGGAAAATCTTCAGGCATCCAGAACAGATTCTGAAGGCCACCAGTATAATCAGACTCCTATTTCACTTGCTAGGAAGCAAGCAAACTGCACACCCAAGCAGGAATCGCCTCATAGGCGCAGCTCAGGTGCACGGCTGGATGCTGGCCCCACTGCCTGCCCAGCCCCACG
>NC_034417.1:8176003-8196527 GCF_002078875.1 Numida meleagris | reverse complement strand
CTCCCCACCCCACCCCCGCCAGCCCTGCTGACACCACTCCTCGTTACATTTATTTTCCAGTACATTTGGTACCACTCCAGTGTCAATTTTTGGAAAGACTAAAAATATTGCTGAAGTGTGTGGATTTTTTATTTTTTAATTATTATTACAGGCAGCCTGTAAGGAGGCTCTTCAGCCTAAGGCTCCAGGCCACGGATGTCAGGTACACTAAGGAAGCAGCGGCTGCTCTGCGAGGGTCGGCACAAGGAGTTCCCATCTCCTCCTAGCAGAGGCTCTGCAAGGCACATAAAATATTTCAGCACGGGCTCCACGGCCCTCCCTCCTAAGGGCCAACGAATGGGTTTTATTACCTCACTCCTCCGAGAAGTGGGTTAAAGGTAGTCCTGTGTTTTAAGAGTAAGGCAGGGATTCAAGAGACTACTGTAAAGGAAATGAAACACAATGTAAACATTTGACTAATAGCTTCTCTTCTGGAATTAGAAACACCTACGGATGCTTCAGTTAACTAATCCCATGTTGTGCTCTACTTCAAAGAAAGCTGCCCTTGAACCTCCAAAATCCATCATTTTCTGGATGTTGTGTCTACATGCCTCAAGCCCGTAATTACGTCTGAAGTCACAGAGCTCACAGGCCTTGCAATATTAAGGCTTTAAGTATAATTTAAGCTATCAAGAGTCAAAACCATAAGCCAGTCTATTCCTTTCACGAAACAAGACATTAGCTAAGTTTACTTAAATTCAAGAAAATGCAAGGAACCGGTGACTCACCTTACCTTAGGAATGCTCTATAGATTTTTCCCCCCCTCACACTGACTCCTGCAGCAGCAGTCAGTCTACCGCAGAAGTGCAGCACCTCGTGGCATTTCTGCTGCCACTTTTCATTTCCCAGGGCATCCAGCTGAACCATGACCTGCTCACCGCAACACCTCAGGCGCAGGCAGGAAAGGGTAGCATGGATGTTAAATTAAGACCGATGTTCAATGGAGTAGACTAGGAGCTATACAAGTGCTGGATCTACTTAGTTCTGCATAGGAGAAAAGGAAACAAACCACTGCTTTGATGCTGTTACCACCATTTATAATCAAGAAATTAGAAGAACCACCAGAACATCATCATTTAACAGGTAATTTAAAAAAAAAAACAAAAAAAACCAAGACATGACTACGTGGCAGCCAATGAAGCTACTACGGAGCCACACAAATGGATGAGCACCAGCAGACGCTGCTCCCCATCAGGGCACTGCCCACCTACTGCGCACTGCTGCTGGGTGCATCTCTGCCTCGAACTCACCCCGAGCCAGCTGTACAGCACATGAAGCCACTGAAAAGACATCGGGCTTAGAGTCAGGCTGGACAAAAAGTACTATTCACATAACTGCTTTCGCTAAAACCTATTCAGGGTCAAACCGTTTAATGAGTACAGAAGAAAAGCGGTTTAATTCATTTCAAGCTGAAACAGTCGGCAGCCGTCTCAGAAACCACTCCCTCGGAGAGCACAAAACGCAGGCTGCCCAACTGCTCTGGGTGTTCCCATCCCGCTTCCTGCGCCTTGGCTGACATCCTATTCTGCCATCACCACACTGCTTACTGAGTCACTGCTCTTCCCAACTGTAGCTTTCTATTTTTACCTAGCAACATCGGGTTAACCTGCTTCTTTTGACTTGCTGGCATTCAACCAAGCCAAACTCTAGATCCGACGTTAGTATTTTGGTCAGGCAAACTGACTTTATTTTCACTTAATTGGGAAAAGAAAGGGAACACTTCAGGACAAGCGTAAGCCAAATTGTTTCTCACTCCACGAGGAAATGACAAATGGAGAAACAGGGCAATCGTTATGATTTCATGATCTGTGTTTATTTAATGGAAGACTATACCTGAAAACAGGCAGCAAGTTGCAAACTGAGTTCCAACCCCCGTTCACTGAGCTGCAAGAAAAGCTGTATATTCCACAATCCCGGAGCTAGCAGTCTACAGAATGTGTTACAAAAGATGCTGCTTGTACTGACATGCTATAACCAGGCAGGTACTGAAAGCAAAGAGGACTTTTGCCTCAGTAATGCACTTAATTAAACACACATCAATTTGTGTTTTCCTTTACATTAGGATTTCCTAGATTGCCACTTGGTTAAATGTGATATGCCCCCAAAAAAATCTGAACAAAATCTTACAATATAATGAAACAAATGTGTACACCAGTGTACATTGTTGTATTAGAACAAAGAAATTTTGCTTGATTAGAATGAAAATAAGTTGCTAAAATTGTTCTGTTTCAAGGTCCCGCCCTGGTTCATGGGAGGGGAGTGCACAGCTGAGCCCCAGGTGAGCATTTGCTCCACCAGCAGCGTGCACCTGCAGCCCCCAGGTGGGCTGGGAACCGGCAGAGCTAGGAACGAGGCAGCACATCACCCCGGGACAGAACACAGAGCCTCCTTAAGCTTATGGAAGATGTGGAAACTTATTTAGGTTTTTCCCAGAAAACAAGCGAGCGTTCTTCTATTCAAGTACAGATTTTCCTGTATGAGATTTCTAAATCTACACTCAAACACCTTTTCAGACCTCCTTCACTAACTGGTTCTGACGGAGCCCTCTTGGAAGGACAGGGCCTCATCCCTCACCAGGCCTTCCCTCAGCAGGGGCTGTGCAGAGATGAGGACGGCGCTGAGGAGCTTTGCTACTCTAACTGGCTAATTCGAGAACCGACTTGGCCGCAGCAACACGTACAGACTGAAGGCTTCCATCAACTTGCTCGGCCTTCGGCTAGCTGTGAATACCACACTGCCGCAGCCCCACATCTGCTGCTTTCCTTTCAATGGAAGCCTAACAGAATTGACAATGAAAAAGCACACGTATTTGGCTTCACCTCACCTCTTTGTGCAGGCGTAACACCCATAGGGCAGTCGCAGCAATTCAGTACAGGGAGGTCTGACTCCAGGGGGACGCCACCGCATCCCTTCCATTAAACAGGTCAGCAGCAGCTCTGCGTTCAGTTCTGGCTGTGACTGCATTTTATAATATATAAATAAAAATGGATGCCAGAAATTTTATGTGAGACCTTAAACACAACACAGTTCAGGACCGCAGACGTAAGTTTCCTCTTTAATTTGTTTAACAATCGAGCTTGACAATGATTCAACTATTTGCAGGCTCCTGCGATATTTTATACACAGATTGGTCTGAAGATGTAAAGCACCAATTTGTGATAATAAATCAGTCTCAGATGTGCCTTATAAGAAAAAACAACACTGGAGTGTCGCTTAAAACCCTACAGTAGGTATTTCAGTGCTTATAAGAGCTGCCAGAGCAGCCCTCTACTTAAACCACGTGTTTGTATCCCGTGCTGCCTGGGTTCCTCAGCAGTTCATTGCTCTGTCCCTTTACATCTTTACAATATACGTCAGTGTCTTTGGGAACAGCACTCATAGCAATATAGACGTGCCAAAAAAAGCCTTTTTTGTTTTAAATCAAGGTTTCCCACGAACACTAAATGTTAATGTCTTTGACGTTTTCAGGCTTTATCTCATCACCTTAGATAATTACAGTACTTGGAAACTTTGACAATGTAATTTCAAGTGTTCTTGTGCTTATTTCACTGCTAACACTGATAAAATAGCATTTCTTTTCTGAGGAGGAATGTAAAGAGCCTACAGCTCTCAAAGACTGAGCGAGTGATTCTGAAGAGTCATCAAGGAGCTGAGCAGACCTGGAGTGGGAGCACACAGAAGCCCTCACAGTGAATGCCAGTTGCATGGTGTGCAAGCACAGGTCCCACTTTGTTTCATAAACACCTGCTATCGCACCACAGACAAAAGCACCACAGACACAAGCTGATGTTTTTCTTCCCTAAGGTTACTGCAAGGAAAAGAACCGTTACAACATGTGACATGTGCTTCAGATCATAGCCAGGCCTCTTGAAAATAAACCAGAGCAAATTTGGAAAATGCAACATGAAATCCAAACACCCAATGCTGACTCATTTTGGGTGGAATCAGCAGGGATGCCACAGCTGCAAGAGCCAGGGGAATCCCTCTGAACAGTGAGCCACACATTATGGGAAACCAGCACCCAACACTCAGCCCGCAAAGCAAAGATATGAGAACAGATTCCAAAAAGTACTGAGGGACCTCCTGCATGTTGAACATCTCCTCCAAGTTACCTATCAGTACCTGCTTTTAATTTCTTAGCTTTACTGAGGCGTCTTAAAAAGCAAACCGGTGAGCTAGAGAAGGATGTGGGACAGGGGGAGGAGAGAAATGAGTTATTTTTGGGGGGGAAAAAAAAAAAACAACACTGATGACCTAGTCCAGTTTTCTGGTGAAAGCAGTCAGCCCTATTAAAACGTTATTACAAGCTGAGGCCTCCTGTGTGCACAATTAGTATGTCAGCTCTTCAGGGGCATGAGTTCTGACCCTCACCCAAACAGGCCGCTCCCGCAGCTCTGGTGTTACCACCAGCATTGCAGGTGCACAAGAGGTGCTCCCAGCACAGTCAGGCTTTCCTTACATGCACTCCTTGGAAAGTATCTTTTTAGGAACGGGACCCACCTGAGCGCTGCTGTCTCACCAACTCACATGCCTAACAAACACGTGTGCCTGCTGACCCTCTGCCCTCCGTTCAGGCATTGCACTGCAATCTGAGGGCTCCCAGAAGCACCACCCAGACCCCACGGGGCAGAGTGGCCATCTGACAGCCTCAGACACTCGTCCGAAAGCTAAAATTAACGCTGCTAGAGCAAGAATAGCAGCGCTGCACTCATAACACATCCGTCCAAAACAGCCGTCCCTCCACGAAGGCAGAGGTGAGCCAAGGGCCGGCTGTCCCCGTGGGCTCTGACCTCACGTCACCCACTGCCCAGCCCTGCTCCCTGTCGCACGTGGGCTTGTAACGCCCCGTACCGCCTATTCTTAGAACATACTTTCCAGAGAATCTCAGGGACAGGGCTCAGCCTTCCCCCACCCCTTCCAGAGCCACCCCAGCACAGGAGCACCTGGCTCCTCGGGGCACAGCACTGTTGTGCCAGCAGAGATCCGGCCCTGCTCTGCACGCCCAAAGCCAGGTGACCTGCAAGCCAAGGCACGGAGCAATGAATCACAAGGAAAGGAAAAACACTGTGCTAAAAATAGCAAAGCAAGCAGTGTATGGAGAATAAATGTTTTTAATCCAGTTGAGGCCCAAGGTCCTCCACCGGCTCTTCTGTATCAAAACAATTCACATAAGCAAAGAGAGATGAAGAAATAAAAGCAAGCTTAGATCCTCCTCAATAACTTACAAATTGTATTTAATCAACAGTACGCAGCCAGGGAAAAAGCAGTGAGTCTGAAACCGCAGAAAATATACTAAGTTACAAATTAAATATTCAATTAAACTTAAAACAGAAGATGCCAAAATCGCTTTCTTTTAGGGGAAATTGCCCCAACTTGTCTTCAGTTCAGAAATGCTGAAGAGTCACTGTCAGCTACACATCAGCAACATGAAGGCTCTGCCCACCTGCCACTTTATCAGACTCAAATGCCTGCAGATGCTCCAGCTGAGCATCAGACTAAAAAAGCCCCATAAGTGTCACCAACCCCAAGTACACAGCAGCCCCTTTTCTTTTACCAGAAGATTACACAGATTTTCTGATACAATCCCTTCCCATGGGACCCACCACTGGAAAAAAGTGTGCAGAAGACAGAGAAAAGATTACACCTCACCAACAACCAGCCTGAAGAGGAAGGTACGCATGGTTGGTGCCTCACAGGAAACCATGTTTTCCTGTTGTCTTTTTCAATTCTCAATACTCCTTGTTGTGTTTTTCTGCTGAAATCTCTTTACGTAACAAGCAAATTACTTAAAAGAAAAAAAATCAAGATTTTCCATGGCTTGCCAACATTCCTGTTGTCTCCCACTCACTGTAGCAGTAAACTTTTGGTGCCATTTAGCCTGACATTAGCTTCCTTCACAGATGCATTAGCTTCAAGACCATCAATTACCTGTGCTTCTCTCCCTCCCACATTAACCCACAGATGGTAAGAACACGCTGCAAAATAATGCTGAGATCAGTTTATCTGTCTCATCAGTATCATCCTTTGTTTCCTTACAAGCCTCTCTTGGAAGCCATTCATTTCCTTGTTGGATACTTGCATAAGGTCCAAAGTGAGGACAGTCTTTTTGTTCCACATGTGTACAATGCATAGCAAAACTCGGCCCTGGTACCTGAATGCGACTTTTAGTTTGTATCGCAGTCAACAAGTGCTAATCATCAGGTCAGAATTCCAGGAATTTGCTTTCCTTCTCTCTAGAAGCAATACTGTGGCTGAAGAATTCTTTGATCCATCAAGGTAAACAACCAGCAACCGGAGAAAATCTGGCAATACAGCTTGAGAATATCCAGGCTCGGCATGCTTGTATGTAAAGGACTTTCTTCGCTCTATAAAGAAGCCACTGGCACAATGTAAGACCCACAGCCATAAATGTATCTCAAGAACAGCAGCAGCTGAAGAAACTGTTCTCAAGAGCACTGATAAAACAGGCTTACAACGAGTTGTTTATGCTTTATGAGAAATGACTCACATTCAGGAGCATTCCCCAATCCTGGCCATGGCCCTCCCAGGGGAACAGACTAAAACCTGCTTCAGAAGCACTTTTCTGCAATGGTCTCGGTGCCATGAAGTTTAGCCTACACAAATGTCTTTTCAGAGGTCCTGCCCTAATGAGATCATGAACTTTCTATTTCCAATTTAAGCACAGCAGGTTTGGGAACTGCACAGTAGCTTTGCTATAACACACAGGAAAGCGGACGCTTGGGGTCCTTCCAGCACACTGCTCTCAGCAGTCAGACACAGGTACATTTGCAAAAAGAGCATAGACAGAGAAAAGCTGTAGCAATGTATCTCCACAATGCTCTTCTAGACTTTAACAATTTTGCCCCACCAGAGGAGCACACAAGGCCCTATCTTGTGCAGTGGCCAGCAGAGCTTCCAGCTCCTCTATGGCCACAGATAAGAAGCCACATCCATCCCACGAGCTACAGGCCTACCTTGCTTCTCTGTGCTACACTAAAAAGCTCCTCCTCCTCCCCACTTTTCCCCTTGCAATATTCTAACAATAGCAACAGGTAATTTTCATGTTAGTTAGGTTAAATGAAAAGGATTCAGGTGGATCTGCTCAGATTATTAACTTTCACATTTAAACATATGCTTTAACTGACAGGCTTCTTAAAACGCACAGTGCTTAAGAGGTCTTTTAGAAAGATCTTATAGGAACGAAAATGCACAAGATACCTAGGAATTCATATCCACGTTCTTATCCAGCTGCTTCACTTTGTCTTTTACATTTATTTTAAAGTCGTAAAACCAACAAGTCATCTTCGGTTCCAAAAAACTTTGCTAAAACTGGAAAAATGTGTTAGTTGCTATGGGAACAGCGAGGAGTCACTGGGTCAGGATGCAGAGAACTTCTCTTGTTCTGCCTGATCATTTGCATCAGAAGTTCAGCCATCTGTTATTAACTATTTAACAACAGTCTCACTTGTTATTGCTGGTGCCTGCTATTTAAGTTTGCAGAATCGACTGCCCCACCTTCAGCCCTTTTGTAAACTCCTAATGAATGTGAAAATTCATCTGAGAGCTCGGTTTTCTTCCAGGTATGATGATCACCGTTACCAGACTTAGCTTGCTGGTCAATATTCTCCTTTCTCACCAAGGAAAAGGTATACACTTATGCAGACACCACCCTCTGGAAGTAGCAGCATTCTTCTCAAAAGACATCAGTTTGGAAAGATGGTAGATCACATGGCTGAACTGCAAGACGTGCTGTATCCCTCCCATCTAAGTATACCCCACTTATATTCTTGAGTTCCACAGCATCTCCTGATCTTCTATATCATCTTCCCAGAAGAAACCAGGTTTTTAAATTTTACTCCAGAATACGAACAGCGTAGACTCAATGATGCGTTACTAGCAAGGAAATATTGCCTTGCATCTCCGAAGAGGATCTGAAATATATTCATCTACTAGCTCTATACACCAAGAAAACAAAAGCTTGGTTGTCACACCTGCAAGCTCACCATTTGATACTTGAAATCTTTTACCTTGACCTCAGTATCTTCATTCAAATCCATGGCCTAAAGCAAAGCACTGAGTGCTGGGACAGCTGGCCACACTGGTTGCTCTTCGCTCATCCTGCTCTCACAAGAAAGTGGGAGGCTACACACTGCCAAAAAGGAACAACACGGCTGTTTTTCTTTTACTGTTCCCAAAACTACTCAACAGAAAAAAATAAAATCAGTACTACTAGGAACATCTAACAGGCCATTGGCAGGAAGCCCTTGTTTGTCACTTAACAAAGAAGTGCTGCATCATATATCCTAAAGCATTCTGTTTACAGGTACAACCAGTAAAGGTCAGACCCCTAGAATTATAAAGTGATGGAAAAAAAAAAAAGGTATTTATGTGGGAATATGGAAAGAGCATTGAAGAGCATCACGAGGCCAAATCACACATCTGAATAACAACACAATATTTTCCAGTCTAGTCTTTCACTTGGATGACATGCACACCACCAGCCTGCTCTATGCACGGGCAATTTCACCGTAGCAAGAACTGCGGCAGAGAGCCATGGTTAAGATGCCTCTTCTGACCCTACCGAGATGAGGGATTTGGTAGATAACGTTACACATGTGTAGGACAGATCCAGTATAATGCAAAGGCTTAGAAACTCATGTGACACTGTATCAAAACAAGAAAACAGACCTTTCCTTACTTCTGGTTCCAAAGGAGAAGATGCAATCAAACAGTCCAGAGTGTGTAAAAAGGTTTTTCTTTTGCCATGTTCAGGAAACGTATCCATCAGAGATACTCAGCTTCACAAGGGAGGGCTCCATGAATTACACCCAGGGCAGCTCTGACTATCGAACCCCGCCAGCTCCACAGATTTGGTTCAAGTCCAAGAAGCTATCCAAACACGGATGGCACATCTAAGCCCAAGATAAATACAGGCACACTGAGGAAGAATTGTTAGGCATAGTTCTGTCTACATGTGAGGCACTTACTAATGCTGCTGAGCTGCTTTTTTTTTTTTTCCTCCCCAGAATACCTGAAAAACAAGAAAGTGAGAAACAAACCAAACAGTGCAAATGCACTGCTAATTAACAAGGCTTTAAAAGAATGATTACGAGGAAAAGAGATAGAAACACTCAAGAATTCAAGAATTTTATTTGAATGGACAACACACGAAACATGAGATATGTAGAATGCGGGTTGAGCAGGAGCTGGTACCCTCAGAACTTTATTAGAACCATCAAGTCAGAGAGAAGTCACACCTACCAGCCTAAAGCTTGAGCAGCACTGCTGCTAGAACAGAACTAGCTGTAGGGGTACTTCATAAAAACAGCAACCAAAAACCACACACACGAAGAAAAACAGAGGGCTTGTTAGAAAGCGTGCTCAGGTGAGGAATGCAGATTGTGAATCCAATTATTTTGTCTGAAATACAGAAAAAGACAAAACAAGAAACCCACAGGAAACTATTTTCACAACAAGTAAAATCTGACCTGTACAACTGCCGTTCCTTTCTGCATTCATCTTCTCTTTACGCTTTTTTACTCCATCTCACAGATCTCTTTGATGTTACAGCCTGCTCGCTGCCATCTTGGTGGTGGGTAACGTATCTCGAGGAGCTCTGTCAGAACACGTTTGACCACCCCAAATCCTCCCCCTAGCTAGCGGGGCCGCCTTCAGCTTCAGCAGTGTCTCTCAGCACTTGCAGTCCAGGTTACACAAAGCATGGGGCGGAGGGAAAGAAGCAAGGCCAGCAGGCCAAAGGCAGGCACTACTTCTTCATCAGAAAGGCAAGGAGCTTGGAAAGGACAGAGATGAAACTGATGATGAATTAGCACGAAGCTCCTCAGGTAACTTATCCAATGCTATTAACCTTCACCTACAAGGCCTGCCCTTAAGTGGTTAAACAGTAACCTGCAAAAGTAAAAAAGTTACAAAGAGACAATATACACTTCTCATTTGAAAAATGTCTGGGAGAACCGCCAAGCCCATAAAATTGTTTTTAAGCTTTATTTAGAGGTATAAGCAGGAACGTTACAGCTCTCTGGCTGTGCAGGAGACTGCTCAGTTTAAAATGGACACCAGAGCCTGCAACTGAATTCTGAGTGCACAGAAAAGAAGGTTTTGGTAGTTTTAGAACCGGTTACGCAGCACAACTCAGCTACCAGCACAATGTAAGCCATGCTATGGAGCTTTAATGGTCTTCCAGTACTCGAAAGAATTAAATGCTACAGAGCACCAAAACGTAAAGGTTTAACAGAATGTTGTACGTTTGCCTCCTCCTCTCCTAAAACACAGTCATTTTCTATAGAGGTGCAAAACAGCATACATTAAATCAACACATTTAAAATGCAAAATAATGCAACAACAGTGAAATTGTCCTCTCCAAAATTCTTCACGAGCACTTAGGGCCATGTCTGGGTGATCCAAAACCACATTCCCACGCACGCCGCCCGAGCCCCCCGTCCTGTGCCAGGAGAGGAACACCTGAGCTCAGGGGCAGCCGGGCAGCCTCGCTCCTGGGTGGGAATGCAGGCACCCACCGAGCCCGAAAGGCACCGGCATCCCTAGGGAAGGCATTTGAAATAAAAAGGAATGGGTCATTCTCAATTTAGCGCTGGATTCTGTATGTTATTTAATTACCTTTACCCATAGGCTAGAGTTGAGCAGCCAGTAAGCAGCTAACTGAAAATATACGTTCTTAGTTGTCCCCAGCGCTGACACATCTGCATCAGCTTCGTTTACCCGACAACCAAGCAGTGGCAGAGGACCGATAATGCTTTCATGCATTGTTTCCAGCAGAAAAGAAAACACTGCGAGTTTCCTCCTGCTGGAGGAGAGAAAAAAAGGACGTGACCTCCATGGCACGGCAGGGCACGGCAGGAAGCCAGCCGGGCCGCGGGCTCCGGGCAGGGGGCGGCTCGGTGCCCCCCAACAAGGAAGCGGCAGCCACAGCTGGCACGCCGAGCGCAGCCGCCGGCAGGCCTGGCACCGGCCGCCTCGCCTCGCCGCTCCAAACGCACCCTCGCGTTGCGGGGCGGCGTAGCGCCGCTGCCACAGCACCGACAGCGGCCCACCGAGCCGGCTTCCCGGCTGTCCCTCCCTTCCGAGCGAAGCCCTCGGCAGGCTCCCGCACAAAGCGGCGCGGGGTTAACTTTTCGCAGGCGGTCCCGCAGCCCGAGCGGGCGCACCCGGAGCCACCTCCGGCACGGCCCCGGCCCCGCATACCGCCCGTCGAGCCCCCCCCGCCGAGCCGAGCCCCGGCGCTCCGTACACACCTGGGCCGCGCGGCGCTCTGTCCATACCGGCCGCCAGCCGCCGCGGGGGCGCGCAGCGGGGCGCGCGGCCGGCGGGCAGAGTAGGGGCGCGCATAGCAACAGCGGCGGGCGCGGATTGGCCCCGGCCGCGCCGGCCCCCTGGCAGCGGGCGGCTCCTCCGCCGCTCGGCCGCGGGGGGGAAGGCAGAAGGCACAAAGCGAGGACGGGGCGCGGGGCGAAAGCGTGCCCGGCTGCGGGGGTCCCCTCCGGGGCTGCTCCGCGGGGCGCTGCCAGGAGGGTCCGGGGGCAGGCCGTGCAGCGCCCGGCTGCGCTGGGCCATCGGTGCCAGCTCTCAGCCCTCCACGTTGGCCCGCTGCCCCGAGCCAGCTACACGTAGAAGTGCTACATGGAGAAGTTACCGTACGGTAAGTTCAGTTCCCAAAAAGAACACCTTGAAGCGTGCCACTCACGTTCTGGTTTGATCTTACGCTTTTCCACACGTTGTAGGAGAGGCACACGAGATGCATCTGGTAACAGGACAGCGATTGCACGGCGGAACACAAACACACACTGTAACATACGGAGATACGCGCAGGACTTTATCCTAAGCTGCACATGACACCGCCAGAAAGCGCCTGCACTTAGCACACCAATAATACCCTCGCCGTTCTAATACTGTGCAAAACGACCGGCAATAAGCCAGATAAAGGGCCTGCGCGTTAACCCTCCCGCTGCCACAAACAGGACAACACTCACTAAAATGGGCAAATATGGGGCCTCGGCAAGAGCCTCATCCCAGTGCAAGCTTCAGGAATAGGCAGCCCCTGCATTTCACATGGCTGGAAACCCCAGCCAAGCGTGGTTCAGCTACACGTCACATCAGCGATGTATGAATTTGAGGCGCTTACCATAAACATAATTGTGCTATCCCTCATGACAGAGCACCCAGCCCTCAGAGGATGCCCACTGACAGCTGGATCAGAGCTCAGCCAGGGCTCCAGCCCTCCCCATCCCACCCAGGAGGATACGAACACATGGCCCTTGTGGCTCCAAGCACCTTGTGTTTACACAGGCCCAGTCGCAGACACAAAGCTAAGCACGCTCCTACCAGCACGTCTTTTGTTTAAAACAATCCTCTTGGATTAAATTATTCATCTGCAGAATGTCAAAATCCTCTCACCACACAGCCCTAGCGGAGGCAGCCTGCAAAAGCCCCAAGGCACTGCGGCACTGCCCCTGTGCTGCAGAGCCGAACCTCCCAAGTCTCCATTCAGCCACAGAATTCCAAAAGTGCAGAGTGTTTCAGTTTGCTTTCTTATTGGATGGATGTTGGTCCCCTTTCCCCAGCCACACACAGCCCCCGGACGAGCTCCTCAGCCACTGCACCTCCTGCATCTGCTCCTTCCGACACCAGTTCACCTCCACCATCACTCCAGCTCATTGGCCCACAGCTCCTCTCCTCGAGGGAAACGATGACATGCACTGGCATAATACACTGCTGGGGAGATGCCATTAAGCAGTCCTGCAGACGGCCCCATTTCCCCTCCTTCTCCCCCAGACACTCCACTCCTCAGAACAAAGCAGAGGTCAGCTCGCGATGCTTGCAACACATGGTAAGAACTCAGTAACATACCCCATCCAGTCTTAATTTATGGTCTACCTTTTTTCTGATGTTTAAAGTCAAATTTAATAGGTGAGAAAGACTACATCCAGTCTACAGAGCACCTAGAGAAGCTGAAAACAGATGCTAACAGTTTCACCCTGATTTTAGAAGGAAAAAATATCAACACATACTGTAAAGCTGCTCAAAATTTCATAGGAGGAGCTTAGCTGAGGATGAGCAGAGCCAGCTTATAGAAGCCGCCCTACAACATTCACAAACCTGAAGGCCAGAATACATTCTCAAAATGAGGACAGGATGAAAGAGCATACCGTGCCAATCAAGCATCAGCACTTCACCTTTTCTAATTGACCCACCATCTTTTCTCACAGAAACTCTTTACAATCAGTAAAACTACCCACTGGAGATGATCAAAGGTAGTAGGAAAATGGCCAGTTTTAATGAACTTCATCACTCAGTGTAAGATAAGGCACATATGTATCCCAGCAGCTCTTCTTTGAGTACCTTCAACCTTTTCCCCTTCACATTCCCTGGCCTTACAGCCCCATTTACTTGTGTTCCCACACTCTTGCAAACCTGATTTCCAGTTTAAAGCTTTGCTAGCATTATGAATTATTTGTCCTGTTTCAGCTTCATCAACTGGCCTCTTGCTTATATTCATTCACTTTTTAACAGCACACCCATTACTAAGAAGGGTCTTCCACACCTTCATGAGTCCTGAAAGCATTTCCACCCTAACACCTGGCAGTGAGTACCCCAGTTCTCCAGATACTTTCTGGTTCTCACAGCCTCTTCGCGGTAAGCAAAATGCCTTCATCCATTTGAACAACACATGATTCAAAAGGGAGAAGCTGAATTTCCCCCTCAAAATAAAGCAAAACAAAGCCATGCTTCATTAAAAGGCATCTTGAAGTGGGAAACTCTACAGAGGAAATTTGCTCAAAAAAAAAATCTTTAAAAAAATACACAAGGGGAAAAAAAGAGATTGACTTTTGAGCAGTATGAGAACTGTTGTTAATCTCTTCACATTTTCAGTTCATATTGATCTTTTGTCCCTATTCAGTTCCTATCAGCAGGAAACTCCCCCTCCTTTACTCCATATCATCAGAATATTTACTGAAGTTGTTCTCTTCCTGATCCATCTGTTCTCTTCCCCCTTGCCCCCAATTCAAGCTACCCGATAAGAATTAAAAGCCTAACTAAAAGCTGTGATAAAAACAGGCAAACAAATAGGATGGTTTCCTGACGCTGTCTTGTAAATGCTCACTGCTAACACGCAGGCAAAATGCACTGATACCTCTGACTTCACTTAAGTCCTAGGGGAGAATCAACCCAACATGTCCGCGTTAACGTGAAGTTATGTCAGTGACTACTCGCCACAAACATTTACTCATAACCACCCTATGCCCCTCCAAATCTGCAGCTAAAGCTTTCTAGCAAACTTGTTGGCCTGCTTGGAAGTAGGAGCTTGAACCAGAGTGTCAGTGAGGCTGTTGGGCCAGTGCCATGGCAAGGAGCCAAGAAGCACAATACCTGCCTGGGGAGAAAGAAGGGCTCCCAGTGCTCGGCACCAGGAGCGTGCTGCCCACTGCAGCTCTTCCTGCACCTCTCCTTCCCTGACCCCAGCAGTCACCATGCTGGCACGCTGCCCCGCCACCTCCCACAGCAGCACTGACTGCGCCATGGGTGTGAGCTAATACCATCTCCAGCCCTTCACCTCTCTTTCTGCCTTTCCTTCCCCACTATAGCTACTGACAGGGTGACACTTGCACAGCAGCCTGAGAAACAAGCTTCATTTGTTGTAGCATCGGGAACTACGAAACATGCCCTAGAAATCTTGAAGACTTACCAGTGGGCAAAAGAAATCCCTGCGCGCACGGCACCTGTAATAGGTTACACTAGCATGAGCAGGCAGCTACTTCTCACTATAGAAGTTCACAATCTAAAATGGGCCTACTTACCCATTGCTGGTTCCAGCATTTGTAATGGAAAAAAATCCTCAACTTCAGAGGGTGCAGAATGTGAAACAGATGACGTGTCGCATGTGCAAGCAGAGAGGCCTTACTTCAGATAAGTTTTCTTTATTTCAAAAGGATGTTTTTAATCATACCTCAGAAGAAAACCTGGCTGTGCACTTGTAGCTATATCCATCCTGCAAGGGACAAGCAGAAAAAGGACTCCATAATGAGCGTGAAGCCTTCCAAAGTCCAACTGCATCTGCATTCACCTAGGTTTACAGACAAGCTTTATTGCCTACTCACACATGAAGTTTCTGCATGCAGTGGTTCAAAGGCAACCATGCCATTGTATGTGCACATCTAAGACATCTTAAACTTAAGAATAATAAAATATCCTGCCTAAATATTAAATATAAATGACCTGCAAAGACTGAACTTAGCATCACCTTGAAAGACAATACCTGAGACACCCATAGCATCTAAAGCTAATACTTTTTAAGTATCATATCAGGACAGAAAGAGTATTTATTAAAGCTGTCACTGCAGATGAACTAGAAGACCTATTTGACTAAAAGAGCTGCTAGTAACTGTTTGACCGGTGTCTGAAACTTGTTGCTGCTAAAGTGAAAGGCTATGCCTATTTTACCACCATTTAACAGTTGCTATTGGCAGACATTTGTCAAAATAACAAAACCTTTTTGTAAACAGTGAGGTACAGCAAGTTATTGAAATACATGTTATATAGCTGCCTTGTTCTCTTCTGTTACATTTTCACGGAAGATTCCTAATTTTAAGAAGCAGTATTTCATTTGGCAACAAGCTCTCAACTCTCACGAGAATTCGTATTTATAAACATTAGCTTACTTTTAAAAACATTTAGAAACTCACAGACCTCAGGTCCAATAATGGTTTCTTAACAACTGAAATCCCATCTAGTAAGCTTCAGCCCCAGCAGCTCACCTGGAAGGACAGAGCCTCTAATTTCAGTGAAGAACACAGCCAGAAGCGTCAGCTGCACACGGTTTATTTGTTTTATCCTGAACAGTTTTCATTTCTTTTCAGGAATAAGCTGTTTTATTTGAAAGTAATCTCCATAGGAAAAGCAGGCACATACCCACCCTTTCCTGCCCCCGCTGCTGCCCGGCTCGCAGTGTTCAGGACGTGCTGGAGCACAGCACAGCTCCGCACTGCTTCCTCGGGGGCCAGGAAGCGGCGGCAGCCAGCTCACTGCCACCCCACCTGCACTCACCTGCAGCGGCCGAGCCGGGAGCGTGGCTGGAACGCTTTGGGGATGACAGCTCTGCTGAGCAGGAAGTACCTCATTTCCAGTTCATTACTTTGTTTACGGGCTGCGTCACTTCACCACTAGAAAATTTAAGTGCTTGGTGACATTTCCCCGAGAAGATATTATAAAATTGAAGCATCTCTATCACAGAGCAATACGGAGCACTAAAATACTACTCCACAGAGTTAACACAGGCCACAGAAATAAGTCTGCTTCTTTATAGCTGATGACCCGACCTGACCTCCTGACCTCACCACCAGCTCCACCACCCCGAGCACGCAGTTCAGCTCACGGCCCTCACGCCTCTGGACATGCCCCCACGTTCCTCCTCCTGCAAGTCTGAGGAGAAAGAACATCTAAATCAACTTCTCAGTTTATTTTCTCTTCCAGCGTTCCTCACAGATAAATCCAGAACTCCATCAGATACGTTTCCAACACAAGGTAGCAAGCAGACTTCTGTTTAATCAAAGATCAAGCTCTTCCCATAACAAATCACGAAACAAGGTGAAGACAGTCTGCCCAGATCGCTACAAACAGAGCCAGAGGCACATATCTGAGTTTGACTTGCAAAAAAGGAAGGAGAAAAGGCAACGTTCAGACTGACTGCTCCTTTCCTGAATGGAGAATGCCATTTCGCTCAGTCAGGATAGTCTCAAGGAGGGAAGTGATGCTTCACAAAGTATAAGCTAACTGCACTTTGCTTGGTTTGTAAGTGAAAAATAGAATCGTTTCTACACAAAGAAAATGTAGCAGAGGAAGAAACAAAGCGAGGTAATAAGTAAGAAAAGGCTAGAATAAGGTGATTAAAACCAGCCACAAAGAGCTGAAAGACAAACAAGCCTGTCCTCCTGTAACTGATCATGCCTGCAGGGCTGGGGGCGGCGGGGGAGCAGCAGCTCAGAGCTATGCAGCCCGTAGCAAGGACTTGTTGATGTTGTGTGACATTCCCACAGTCAAATACCACTGCGCTGTAGATTCATCTAAACCACAAGATTTTTTCCAGTTGTGCACCAAGTGTACTTTAAGAGTACAAAACAAGCCATCCGAGTTTGGCAGTATGCTATCACCCTGACATTATGCAATGTTTTCATTAACTCCGATGGTGAAACAGTGTGTTTATACAGTTTATGAACAAAGCTGAACTGGAAGAGCCTGCGAGTGCTCTGCTGTGAATTCTGGTTCTGTCCTCCAAGCTCAATAAACAGGCGAAGCGATCTGAAGTCATTAGACCGAAGTTCAATAGAAGCAAGAGCACAGCTTTATACTTGAGAAAGGAAACAGAGATCCAAACATGCAACACAAAGCAGCTGACTCGGCAGCTGTGCTGCACAAACCAAACCGTGATGATACCATGGATCAAAGCCTGGTAAGCTGATATGTTGTTACTGCAGAAAGACAAAAAAACTCCAACATCACTCTGAAACACGGATCCTTCTTTGCATTGGCACTGGTGAAGTCTCAGCTAAAGCAGTGTGACCACCATATTTTAAGATGCTTAACGCTTCACTTTAAGAATGCCAGCGTAGAAAAGGTAAGGCCGAGCAGCCAGCAGCATCGGAGTGGAGGTATTTCCATGACTGTGCTCAGAGCAGCCACTGCCCCAGCTGCCCGAGGGGCCCTGTGGCATGTCCTGCCATGCCCCGTGCCTTCACAGACAGAGGAAGAAGCCTGCATTCCTTGTGCTCTGAAAGCCATCACCGCGCAGCACTGCTCCCTGGGTCTGCCTTACAGCACCCCACACCCCCTTTCCTCCACGCTGCTCTCAAATACCACATGTTTATCACCGTAACTTTCAAACTTTCCTTACAATAAACAGATGAATTCACCTTCGGATCAGACTCCTTTACTTCACAAAAAAAGACCCTTTTTCTTTCATTTCCGCTCATGCCTCCCATCTCCTTGAGGGGAAATATCCTATAACATTTTCCCCACTGTTAAAGATGCGGCTGCAATGTTAAGTTCCTGCTTCCTTCCCTGTACCACCCATCTCTGCCGGTGGTAATGAGGCTCTTACGGGCAGTACAACAGCAAAGACCACACAGTACCTCTTCCCAACACATCTGGGCATTGCAATCTCACTAACTATAGTTTTAAGCAAACAAGATCGTGCAAACAAACAAACAAGCAACCCAACCAATGTCAAGTCTTTCCAGGTCAGCTACTTGCGTGGGGCTGCCGTCCTCGCAGGGCCTCCAAGGCCCGCAGGAGAGCACACACCACAGGCGGAATGCTCTGCCTCCCTCTGCTATTAATTCATCGCGACTGGAAGCAGGTGACCGCACACTTGACTGCCTGTATCCTGCGGTGCAGCTGCTATGCAGAACACAGCACGTGTGAACATTTGCATGATTTCTGCCTCTGCGAGCGGCGTGTGGCACTGAGGCAGCACTGCCACAGCTCCTTTGTGAGTGGTATGGCTCTATGGCAGCACGCACAGCTCGGCTGCAGGCACTTACTGCGAGGGCTGCAGGTGCTCACCAGCACTTGCCAGGAAGCTTCCAGGGGAAGGGAAAAACAAACCACAGCAACTTGCTGCCTTTATAATTTTGCTCCCCTCTACACCAGATCGCTTAAAAAAGGCATCTGATCATTTATCACACAGCAACTAAAATCATTTTCATTGCTATAATGTTTTCTGCCTAAAAGAAAAAAAATACATGTATCAAAGAACAGAACCAAGGTCAGACAGAGGTTCTGGACTGCTGGAGCAGAACATTTTAAAGCTGGGATTTTATCTGATTTTTAAGTTTTTTCTGCCTTGACAGAAGACAGTTTTCAAACTTCAGCATTTGATATTAAAACCCAGCGAGATCCTGAGCACAGCCTGCTTTGCTGCAGTCAGTCACGTGAAGGCCTAAGCAATTAGGAAACAAAAGCAAAGAGAAAAGCCTATTCCAACGCCCTCAGTATTTAAATCACGTTAATGTACGCAATACACTGAAGATCAGTTCTGTACTATACACGTGCTCTTGTCACAACATGT
Source organism: Numida meleagris (assembly GCF_002078875.1). Taxonomy (NCBI): domain Eukaryota; kingdom Metazoa; phylum Chordata; class Aves; order Galliformes; family Numididae; genus Numida; species Numida meleagris. Next base: position 8,177,389 of record NC_034417.1, on the reverse strand, counting down.
AATTATTACAGCTTATACATACATCAAATCCACCTGACAGTGGTCACTTGTATGGTGTCTCTATTAGCAAACATGTCATTAACAAACCTGATTAAGACAGGTACGTCACGTAAGCGTTAGCGTTTAAGAGACAGATATCTGAGCTACATTGTTTCTCAGAACACCAAAGCAATTAGAACACGAAAACCAACAGGCAAACAATAGAATCATCAAAACTTTAAGAAACCCAAATATCTACACAAGGCTGTATTTTAATTAATGTTCACAACTACACGGCGAGCACTCACAAAATATATATATATATATTTTTTTTTAGTAATCTGGCTTTACCTAGCAGGACTCAGTAGCAGTGCTGGTGCAGTCCAAAATAGCAGCCATGCCCTATTTCCAACTCTAGGGGCACCAGCAGCTGTTGCAGCACCGCAAGGAGCCGAACTGCTATAAACACCCAGGCAGACGGCAGGCTATTTTTCTGTCCGACCAGATGTCAGTGAGCGAAGCAAGGTCAGCGAGCAAGCGAGCGCGGAACAAACAGTATTTCAATGCGCTTGTTATGCTGCATCTGCTTCGGAAGCGGAGCTCAGACAGCTGTCAGACCCAGACCAACCAACCAGACGTGAGTCCTGGTCGTTCTCAGGACGTTTTGGGGGTACCCTTCGCCCACTGCGTGCCCGTGCAGGCGCTGCCAGCCGCCCGCTTTGCCTTTGCCTGGCTGTCGCTCAGCGCTGCGGCTGTGCCCGACACGCGGACTGCACCATCCCCAGAGGCAGGAGCTCGCTACGGCGCCTGCCGCCCTTCCCCGGGGCACGGCCGGGCCAGGCAGCCCCTCCGCCCGGGCTGAGCCGAACCGAGGGCCGGGCTGTGTCCCGTCCCCGGAAGGGGACGAGGACGCCGAGCAGCAACACCGAAACAAAGCGGCGAGCTGCTGCTAATTTCACAGACACGCACACATCGTTACATCACGACAAATCCTTTACCTCGTTCTGGCTTCATTTTCCCCGCTTCCTCAGAGCTCCGAGACGAGCCCGCAAGCCGCTGCCGTTCCTCGGGAGCAGAGCCGCGGCCGGGCTCCCGGCGGCGCCGCTTTGTGAGAAAGCAGCGGACGATCCGAGCGCGGGCCTGGGTGCGTGGGGCCCCGCCGGCAGCCGGGCCCGGGGCTCGCTGCGCCGCGCTGGGCTGAGCCGAGCCGAGCTGGGCCCGCCTCCCGCCGGGTGTCCTCCCCTGACACGGCGCCGGGCGGGCTATTTATAACCGCCGGGAGGGAGCCCGCAAACGCAGCCGCTTTCCCCCCGGCCGAGCGCTCTGAGTCACGGCGCCGAGCCTGGCACCGCCACCTCGCGGATCCCGGCCGCCCCCCGGCCCCTCAGCACGCGAACGGCGGCGGGG
>NC_034417.1:8167998-8175743 GCF_002078875.1 Numida meleagris | reverse complement strand
GCATCACGTGCCCCGCGGCAGCCAATCGGCTGCGGCCACTTCCGCCCGACGAGCAGCCCGGTTGCCGTGGCAACGCGGCGCCGGGTCGGGCTGCCGGGGGCCGAGTGCCCCCTCCCGGGTCCTGGGCGGATCGGGGCAGCCTGCCCGTACCCGCACAGACCGCTCGGAAGGCCGTTCTCCAGCTGTGCCGGGATCCCTGCGGATGGAGGCACCGAGGAGCAGCGTAACCTCCCCTTCTCACAGGGAGATGATCGGCCAGTGTTATTGCAACACGTACAAAGCATAGAGCATTTCAGAACAGCTCAATTCTACACCGTTTGGTTTGTGTAAACTGTGCCTGTTTCCTTCTCTCATTCATCAGATGGGCATCATGATATGGGGCGGGTGCTTCTGAGGATAAACTGGCCGGTAAACATCTGTCCCTTTAGTCATAGCCCGACATACACAGAGCAGTGGGAGTAGCGCACGCAGCGCTTTGCTGTGACACCCCTACGTCCATGAGTGTCACTGCTGCTGCTGAGTGACTGCTGAGCCCTGCTCGGCAATTACAGACCAGGAGCTCTCAGCCGGATGCGATATAATTGCAAATGTGGCAATCCAGAATTATAAAAGGAGGAATTTGACTGAGCAATAAGAAGTGTGAATAAATGTATGTGTGAAGTGGAGCATGACTACCCAGGGCATGATTCAGCCACCTGTCAGATCCTCCTGCTGCTGATTGTCATCTGAAGGAAAAATCACTTCCTTCAGCCGCTAATTGTTGCTGTAAAAAATTGCGAATTAGTTTGTAGCTTATTCTAATATTGGTTTTGCAATCAAAATCAAATCTATCTTCCTACTGTTTAAATACAGCTATAGCTCTTAAGCTGTTACGCGTCACATAGTCTTTAATTTTTAATCATTTTTGAAGTCTTAATCTCTCTTTGGCATTTCTTTTTTGTAAAGAATCAGCAGACACAAATAGGCCCAGCTTCTGAGAAAACACTTCTTCAAAGCACTTTTCCCACTGTGTTTTCTTAACTAATGGGCCAAATATTAAATACAGTTTCCTGTTTCCTCAGCATTCAGGCCAATTGGAAATGTAGGTGCCAGCCTGAAAACCTCTTATCACAAGAAGGAGATAATCCTAAGGGATATGACGAGAGTAGGCCAGGTGTGATATGCATGCTCCTAGTGTACGTGGCTGTGTAGGAGATTCTGGGGTCAGCTCCTCCTGTTGACTCAGGTAATTTCTGGACCCTTTGAGGAAGGGGTATGTTTGAGATCCATGCTTCAGGTCCAGACAAAGAAAGACTCTTTCCCTTTTGACCACACAGACATATAACAGAACTAAAACAGGCAAACAAAAAAAGACCACAGACAGACTGGAAGGATCTAATCATACAATAGTTCATGAATAATACTAAAAACCAAACGAGAATGAACATCTCAAAGAAAGATGCGGACTCAGTTTTGCTACAGTGGCTAAAAATGGCTTGAACTCATACCTTTCCTCCCAGTCAGCAACCAACTGATGCACACTGCGTGAATATGCAGAGAAAATATGGCATTAGGGAATTCAGCCAGGGGAATTTGCTTACGCATACTTGAAAATTCTTTGAGAACAATGACAGAACCAAAATGTGTTTCAGACCCAAGAAACCAAACGTAAAGCATCTAAAAAACTGTATAGTTGTGTTACACGTTACACAAAAGCAGGGTTATCTTAGAAACACTAAGAGATCTTTTACTGCCAAGCCCCAACCAACACTTGCCTCTGGGAGAACAAACACAAACAGAACTTGGTTTCTTATCAGGTTGTATCTCACATCTGATTATCTTCGGTGTCCGCACAGGTGAGAGCACATGCTGCAGTCAGTGTCTGTGCAGTCACAGAGGCTCTCACGCAGTCTCTGGAGCTTAAAAGTGCGAGTTTCCGTGGCAGCCTCATTCTCGGTAGGAACACTAACAAGAGCTTGGGATTTTACAAGTCCCTACCTGGGGCAGCATGACACAGTGCTGTCACATAAGCCTTGTTCCCATAGCAATAGGAACAAGCCTTGTTTTTTACAGAAAGTTTTCCAGAAAAGGTTCTTCAAGACAAACATCTGACTGCGCTTTCTTTCAGAGCTTCAGGTCTTCATGCTTTTGGCACTGTCCCTGCAGCCTGTATTTTTGGTGTTTTTGGTTACACCTCTAAGAGTCCTTTCAGCATTAATTGTCACAGAAATGACGCCTGATGCAGCAGATCGAGATTCCTGCAATTCCTGCAGGTAATTACTGCCTGTTTAGTGATGCAGCACAATTGCTTCTGACATGGTTGCCTCTGTGGTAAAAAACTACCACGCTTGGGAGAATATTACAGACAAAAGATGAAGTTAGAGAATCTGAAATAGTCTACAAGATACATACTGCAGTGCAACAAACTTGAAATGTGCTAAAAAATACCAAACAACCAAACTGCAAAGAATCAACTGTAATTTGTCACTGGTAGCTGCTTTGGAGAGAGCATTAAAATAGAAATGAGTTATGTGCTTGTAGGGGTTTATTAATCCGTAGGAACAGAGGAGCCAACTGCCACTGAGAGAATTATGAACTCATATAATTAAAATGCCATATGTTGTAAACGTTTAGTTTTAGGGGTTATAATCAGTTTGGGGTTGGTTTCAATGTATATACATAAGTGAGTCTAGTTGAATGGAAGAGCAGACTTTCTCATAATTCTTTCTAAAGATACTTGTAACCACAATAATGAGGATAGCTTGAGAAAGTTTTCTTTCCTATGTCTGCCTCCCTTCGTGTTGTAGTCATTGGCTTCAGCCTCCAGTACTTCTGTGTATAAATCTGAGCAGCCCCTAGGCCTCTCCTGGTTACATTTGAGGCTTGTCTCAAGATCAAAGAGAGGAAAATAAACTCATCTTTTTGTTTTGAATTCCCAAATAGGCTGTTGTATCAAAGGCAGGTAAGATGGGTTATAGCCATGCAGCACAGAGTCCTTGCCAATGAGAGCTCTGTGCACTAAGTGCTGATACAGTTATATATAGGCATAGGGAATGAGAACCTTCGGCCCAGGATGTCCAACATCAGCCTGTAATGATATCTGAGCATTTACATTCCTGCCTGATTTTCAAAGGAAAAATATTCTACAGCTCCCATTGACTTTGGCAGAATCCATAGCATTTTTAAAAATCTGCCAACCTCTATTTGGTTTTCTAATTATAGAATTCAGTACCTAATTTTAGGTACTTTTTGAAAACGTTGACCAGTGGGCTTGATTCGCTGCTCGTTACATCAGCTCTCCCTGATATAAATGCTTCAGTTGAGTAAATGGATTTACTTCCACAGGAAACCTGCACCAGGACTGGGAAATCAGGATCTGTGGCAGAGTAGGTACAGGAATTTTTGTTGTTGTCTTTCATAGAAATACAAGTCACTGGGCTGGTGCTAAATATTATGAAGAGAAGTAAACAAACACAAGTGCAAATCAATAGGTGCTCTGCTGTTAGACATGGGTTTGCCAGCCTACAGGGATTTATCTTTTCACATAGCTCATACCAACAACCCCACTGCTTAATTTCCCTACTGTTTGGCCCTTTTAAAGTAAAAACCATATAGCTATTACCATGTTCTGATCTCCTAAATTCACTTCTTGAAGTTATTAAAATGGCATCCAATTACTTTTCTCTCCCACATGCTCTCAAATTCCTTTATTTTGCAAGCAGAACTGTTCCTCTGGAGCTTAGCCAGCGCTAAGTTAGGATGGAACTGTGGGAACAATGGGGAGATAATTACACTCCTCTCAAAAAGAAAGCTTATATCCCTTGCCAGAAATCATTTCCTGGACTCCACACTGCTGCTACACCTTGTTCCTATGCAGCAGATTCCTTTAGCTGGTAAGACTCTAGCAGCTGGCTCCATTAAATCAGCACCTGACAAATCATGCATTAAGACACTGAAAAGTAAACTATATGTCTGTGAATAGATCGTTAATTTCTGAAAGAGAGAGAAATCATTTTTTACATAGAAGATCTTTTCTTTGGCTGCAGTGTTCATTCTAGGCTAGAAACAATTTTTCTTCAATATTTTTTCAAGGGGATTGTGCAAGTTCGCTGATGAATTCTGACATTACTCAGTGTTTACCCAGGACTAAACTCAATGGAAACATTAATCAGAAAATGTACACATTTCCTTAGGAAAACTGGAGTTTGTGCAGCAGCAGCAAGCCCCAACATTCCCTGCACAGAAGCTAGAGACATTAGTTTGCCAAGAGAAACGGCAAGATGTTGTCAGCACCAGGAGTTCTGGGGAAAGGAGAAGCACAAGGACTGTTTCCAGCCTGGGTCTTCTCTCACCGCTCAGCACCGTCACTTTGCTTTTGAGCAGGTATATCCACAGGCTACTCCTCAGTTACCCGCTTCAGTGAGCCCGCAGGAAGCCAAGCACCCTATTCGTATAATTTGTATCAGTTTCAGTGGAAAGTGAGTGAATAACACCTGGAAGGAGGCATTTGGACTTTTGCAATGCTGTTTTTCTATTGCTAATGGTTTGATCCATCTTGCAATAATTTCCAGTGCAGCTCTGCACAAGCAATTGCACACAATTAATCGCTGGTGTAACTCCATCTGGTAGTTCATCAGGTTCACCCTCTGATGCCTGCTTAGCCCTGTTTGCTCTCCTGCCCAGTCGCAGGCAGCACCACTCCCAGCTCGTGGCCTTCTACCCTGCCAGAAGGGCTGGCACCTCCCAGCCCCCTCCTCCCAGCTGTGCAGCTCTCATCTCATGTCCTTTGCCTTTGTGTGCCACACCACTGCTGGCTGCTCATGAGGAAGCCCAGCAGGCGCAGGTGAAGCAGAGCCAGCACCCTGCAAAATATCGTCGTGCGAATACAGCTGGGAGAACACCGGCAGTGAGCACATCCACAACATAAGGAATTACTACAGCCACACTGCTGACTGTATGAAAATTACAGGCAGTTTACTGTGTGCACTGCAAATGAAAAGGATAAGTCCTTTACGTAGCAAAGCGATTACCTTCTGGAACAACAAGTGCAGCCGACAGTTCCACCCAGGTTAAATGAATGCCGCAGCTCCTATTAGGCTTGCGAGAGAGTAGGACAGGAAAGTAGCACACTGTTAAATGCGGGGCAGCATTTAGCATAACCACACGTGTGGTTTACAGGAGAAGCTGCATGTCATTTACTAAAGTAGACAGTGAGTTGGGGTTTATTAGGGAAATGCCACAGCTATTGCAAAATTGCCATGGCCTAGTTCTAAAAGTTTTCGTTGCATAGTGATTAGCCAGAGCCCTTCTGATATATTCTGGCCACTCAGTGAGACACACCGCGTGTTATTAGTAAAGGCTGAATAGAAATGGCACCGAACAGAAAGGGCTGCGCATGGAGTCATCAGGACTGATTTTTCAGTATAGGCACATGAAAATTACCCAGATTTAGGTTTCACTGGTTCCCAGTTTCTTTCTTCATTGGGTGAAAAGCACTCCCCAAAGTGCCACCCATTGGCTGCTGTCCTGTATCTGTACCGCCCGCGGTGATGACGTGGTGGCCCACCTTGCTGGCTGGCAGGGTTGCCTAGGCCTGTTCCAAGCCATCTGCTGAGTACACCAAGGCTCCTCTGATAAGATCAAGCCCAAACCACCTCAAGTATAATGTTGGTAAACTCTACTGTCAATCAAAACAAGTTACCTTTCTGGGAGTCTGACATCCTCTGGAAACAGAGAGTATAATGGCACAGACAGTACAAAATGAGCACGAAGAGCAGGACATTGAAAGGCTTGATTCTACTTTGACATGTAAAAAAATACATCTGTGCCTGTTAAATGTCATGAATGGTGAAATCCTTGGCCCATGTACAAAGGTCAGCTCCCCTTCACACAGACAGAGCTAGGATTTCACTGTGGCTATATTCGGGAGAGCTTTCGTTGCTGCTTTCGCGCCACTTAACCTGAAATTGTAGTCCTTAGAGTGATTTATTCTCATGCTGCATAACATTGTTTGAAGGGGAAGGGAAATTGATGTTCACACAAGGATCTCAGACAAAGGCAATAAGGTACAGCGTGCACAGTGAAACCACCGAAGTTCCAGTAAGTTATTCCATTGCTCACCTTTGGATGTCAATTAAAACTCGAAAATGAAAAAGATCACAGTACATATTTATAGCTAAGTCAATCTTTACCTAATTAGGCTACGTATATTTTTAAACTAGCAGTACAGTTAGAACATTGTTGCAGTATCTTTGCTTATAATGCTTTTGGCTCCTTCTGAATTTCTCAGTTAACTTATTTACCCTTTAAGCTGTGTAACCGATTTTCTTTCTTTACACAGAACATAAGCACCTTCACTGCCCCAAAAGCACAGAGACTGATTGTTCCCTGCTCACACCAGTGTGAATCAGCAGTGACCCCACCGCAGCCTATAGAATCACATCAATGTAAAGGTGACGTCAGAGAGATAGCAATCAAAGCCCTTGTTTCAAAGTTAATTGTTTTTGCTGAAAAAAGATGAGTACAGAACATGTTTGTTCTCCTTCTCAACTGAAATGTCAAATAAATGCTGCAGTTTGGGCTTCTGCTCCATGTGGGATTTGTACACGTGGATCATGTTGCAAAAAACAGGGCCTTAGTCACAGCAATCACGCTAAGAGTCCATGGCCTTGATCTGATTGTAAGGAAGGGGGAGGGCTTTGCCCCTATTTGTTTGCTGTCATTGAGACCTCTTTTTCCACATCCAGAGCCAATGGCAAACCATCATCTGCTGTCAGCAATATGGCTACAACAACAAATACGTGCTGCATGTAAAGCCATTCCTCAGCTGTTTCACCACGTCCCTCGCTCTGCACGCTTAATGCTTTCAGCATTTCACTCGGCAAATGAAAAGCATCATATCAGGACTTGCAATCTTTTTTCTTTCCCTTTAAATAAATAGGCATGTCGCTTGTGAAGGGGACTGAGGGCAAAGCTGGGAGAGGACACATTCAGAGCTTGCAAGTGGCAGCATCCTTGGGACCTCTCTAACTCACGGCCATGCCTTCCTGGCATCCCAGCACAGACTTGCTGCAGTGAGGACTCACCCCAGCAGTGCATGCACCGCCCCAGCCCTGCACACCTGTGTGTGCCCAGGTGCTGCTGCCCACCTGCCAGCAATGCCTTCCCCTCACAGCGCCTGTTTGCACTGCAGCACTTCCCAGGCCAGTAGCAGCCTCCCCCTGCACACCCAGAGCTGAAAGCCCTACCCGGAGACAGCTCCAAGCAGCAGTCCAATGTCGCTCTGCTGCACTGGTACGGCAGCAGCTGGTAGTGCAAACGGGAGCCGGCCGGTCTCATGGGCACACCTGACTTCATCTGCATGTCAAGGGAAGGGTATACAAATTATGTCTGAGTGTAATCATTGGCCTTCTGGAATCGTCACTCAGACAGCAGAGGAACTGCAGGTGTTGATCAGTTCCGTACACACACATTACCTAGCAAAGTCAGAGCTAAAATTTCCTGTCTGGGCCATAGTGCTTGCTGCCCCTGCCATGGTGGCACCTCATTTACCATAAACCCAGGCTTGGTTTAACTAGAGAAAAACGTGTGGGAGCAGAACATGAATGCCCACCTAGCACACACAGAAGCTGTATAACAGGAGCATCAGAGGGATGGTAGGGGCAGCTTTGGTTGGAGGCTGCCCTGACCTCACAGCTAGATGGAGCAGTGGGGACCCATTCCCTTCCCTTCCCTTCCCTTCCCCTCCCTTCCCTTCCCTTCCCTTC